>NC_057814.1:508458773-508674181 GCF_018294505.1 Triticum aestivum
GAGAGAGAGAGAGAGAGAGAGAGAGAGGGAGCGGGGTGGGGGACGGCCGTTAGTTAGGTTATCTCTTTGCCGTCCGCCCCCCTTTGTCGTCCGCTTTTTTGCTCTTTGCCGTCTGCTAGCAGACGGCAAAGAGGGGGGCCGTTAGGTTTTTTTCTAAGCAGCTCGTTAGTGGGGCTCACCTCTCTCTTTGCCGTCCGCCAGCTGACGGCAAAGATTCTTTGCCGTCCGCCAGCAGACGACAAAGAATTGGCTGATGGCAAAGACATTCTTTGCCATCAGCCAGTTCTTTGCCGTCCTTTTTTGCAAGCTGACGGCAAAGACCTTCTTTGCCGTCCGCCAGCAGACGGCAAATAAGCAAATTCCAGTAGTGATAGAATCCAAGCCTTGCAACAGCAGAAAATAATCCATCAATGATATCATGTGAATTTCTTAATGACTACACTTCATTTTAGGAAGTACTTTAGTACAACAGTTTGGATATGCATCTAATTGATTAATACTACTAAATTGCTTATGTTGGATATGTATGCAATTAATATCTTCCTTGCAATGGCCATATATTTAGATGTCATGCACCTCATTCACCTAACCAGCACAACAACAAGAACCTTGATTGATCCCGAAGCTGCATAAGCGCATCCATCAACCCAAAGTCGTACCACCACAAGTCTGTCACCATGAGGACTTGCAGTCTCCTCATCATCATTGCCGCCGTTGTTGCCGTGGCTTATCCCGTTGCCACGTCCGCCCAAGTAGCCTGGTATCCAATTGGGGGCATCAATGAACCGCACGTCCAGGAGCTCGGTAGGTGGGCAGTGGCGGAGCACGTCAAGCAGGCGCACGATGGGCTCAAATTCATCAAGGTGATCAGCGGTGAAAAGGCGCCGGATGCCGGTGTGAAATATCACCTCATCATCAAAGCATTCAACAGCAACAACAAACCTGTTACATACGAAGCGTTTTTGGTTGAGGAGATTAGAAGCAACACACGCACCCTCATCTCCTTTAGCCCCGTGAACTAAGTGATGACCAACTGGGTGGATAGTATTTTGGATGTAATAAACATGTACTAATGAGAATAAATAATTTTTGTAAGCAGTATGGAAAACTTTTGAATTGAGATAACAAGTTTTTGGCCTACAAATTCCAAAACGGTAGTTTTCTCCATCATTAAATTGTCAACATAAAAAAGTTTCCCGGAAGAAAAACTGGTTTATGTTGCATCTTGACTTTTCTCGGCATTATACTGAACTCCTTGGCGTGCAATTTCTTGGTGCTATCAAGCATGTACTATAGGCTACCGTGCACTTCGTTGCGCCGTTCTTCATGTGGGATTAATCTCTCTCGTAGATTATTGTAGTTGATTGTTTCATTTTGACTTTATATGTGTTGGCTTAGTTTTTACTATATTTTGGTGGTATTTTTTCATTCGTATATTGTATCGGGCTACCGTTGGAGACGGTATTTGTTTTGAAAGGAGAGTGAACTTGTTCTAGCGTGGTTCCTTACATGTTTCGGTTTTATTGTCAATCAATGGTGATTGTGTGAGCCCGTCGGGTCGTCCAATGAAGCTCACGCTCGCTCACCTCGGCCCACTGCCTCGCTCGTTCGCTTACTTTTTTTTTTCCTGCTCGCTCCGCTGCTACCTTAGAAGAGACATGCTATCAATTTTTTTGCTAAATCAAAAGATGTTCATGATTTTTGAATCTTGGATTTTAAAAAATCTTCCGACTGAGAAAAACATGATTTTATACAATGTTTGCAAATTTTAAAAGTATTTAGGGATTTCAAATAGTCTTCATGAATTAAGAAAAATCAGAGACTAAAACTCGTGGACTTTTAAAATATTCGCATATTTAAAACATGGGAGCGGGCTCATATACAAGTAACAGCCGATACACAACTTCATAGGCAAGCCCACAACCGACTCAAAAACCACGACGTACCAGGAGCATCAAAAATCTTGGGAGCTTAGTAACTGTATAGATAAAAGATCAGCCTCATGGCGAACCGAGCGTAGCTCAGCTGGTTAGGTTCTTTGTGGTGAAACCAGCACACCAGGGAGGAGACGTTCCTGTCGACTACGAGGCGCGTGTTGCAATTTCGTCAATCTTAAGATGACGTGCCAGCTCTCGGAGATGCTCATATGGATAGGACATGCGTGCGTTGACAAGATGAGTGTATGTGCATTTATATGAGCATCTACTTTAAAAACACTTAAAAAGGATCGGCCTTCTGAATAGCGTGTGCCCTGATTATCTTAGTCTTGACAAATTATGGTGAATATTTTGGAGGTTTAATGAAAACTAGAAGGGAATTCATACTTGGAGCATTTTCCGGCGACAACACTGTGCCCTGATTATCTTAGTCTTGCCAAATTATGGTGAGTATTTTGGAGATTTAATGAAAACTAGAAGGGAAGCCTTGCATTGCCGCGGCCTGCTGGCCAGGAAAAAAAACTGAAACACCGGAGGACTATTAATCGAAGGATTTAACAAAATGAAAAGTTCAATACTATCTATTTTCCCCAAAAGTTCGTGTTCATCTTTCCGGTTGAAGAGCATAATTCATCCTCGGTTTTTTATTTTTTACCTCTGAAAACAGCATTACTTGCACTGAATATCATTATGCTTCTTAAATTGATATTATCTCATCTACTGCCTGGCTTATTTCCGACTCATGCAATCGAAAGAGCTCGGCGTCTCACATACCCATTTTCAGACTTTTCTCACATAGTCAATGAGTACATCAAAGGAGAACATGTGTGTCATATAACAAAGCTCTCATGCTAAATTATTAAGTTTAAAATGGAAAATTATCCAAATACAGTTGGAAGGCGAAATAAATCGATTGGACGTGGTTATGAAAGGGGCCAGCAGTAAAAGACCACGTTCTGAAGACTTGGCCACATGCATAATGCATTTCTGAATATTGTGGTACACATGTACAGCATGTAGAAAAACTAATCTGAAATATCCGCAAGTGGAATTACTAATAATATGCTCCGGAAGAAAATAGAGAGCTGCTGCCTACTGCTATCCTTTGTTCGTGATAACATATCACAGCATTTTCTCCAGGAAGCGCTCAAGAGAGTACCTTTTTAAATCATGAATTCATATAACAAAGTACAAACTGGAAGCACACTAAAAATTGACTATTAAGAAGACCACTAGATCAAGAGGTAAAATCAATCAATTTTTCAACTCATAAAGAATGCTTCGTTACTAACTGTAAAGTACAGCACCCGCCCTCAGAAATATGTTAAAATCTCAATCTACCAAATGGATGTAGAAACAACAAAAAAACAAATTGTGCCCGGAACTTTATATGCACAGCACAGCTAAAGAAGTTATTAACAGCAACTGTGCTACAAACATTGCATGAAGTATGTATCCAAAATGGTTAACAGTTGAATTGAAATAATAAAAGGTAGTAATTGCAAACTGTGCAACAGAAAAATGCAACAAGATTTTCAGGACTGCAGTACCAGTCTTTTCAAGAACAACACTACTACAACCGTGTCCAATTCTCAATATACTGGTAAGCTCAGTCACCATAAGACCTACCTAACCATCTCCAACAGTTCTTTGACATTAGCTATTCGGCAAAGGGCCAGAAATATGACATTGAAACTTAGCCCGAAATCTCATTCTTTACGCAAGAAATCAAGATGATTTGGAATCATTCACTAGAATAAAACAAGTCTAAATCCTGCAAGAAATAAAACTGTTCCAACCTATCATGGCAGACACATGTAAGAAGGCCCCACATTTGACCATCAATCAGCTCCCACAAATGCACATTGCTACAATCAACAGAATCCTACATGAGCCAAATTCAATTTTATGAGAGCATCACAATCTGCATCATATCCTACTTACAACCAGCAATACATACAGTCACGGTAGAAGGTGGTAGATGCAATAGACAGATGCATCAAGAAAACTAAATTATAAAAGAACACTTCATGAGAAGTTGACTATGATGTAACATGCAAGCATTTAATTTAATCAGTAATGCTCCAAGGTATCCTAGAAATCAGGTGCAGCTTCAAGTCAGAAAAGAGTAAAATCTGCCTC
Organism: Triticum aestivum; assembly: GCF_018294505.1. NCBI lineage: Eukaryota > Viridiplantae > Streptophyta > Magnoliopsida > Poales > Poaceae > Triticum > Triticum aestivum. Next base: position 508,462,853 of record NC_057814.1, read on the forward strand.
TTCTCATTGTCAACTACAACAAAGGGTACAAACAGGAAACACACTAAAAATTGACTATTAAGAAGACCACTAGATCAAGAGGTAGATCAATCAATTCTCCAGTTCAAGAAATAGTGATATGAGGCATAAAGAATGCTTAATATCAAGTATGGAGAAGAACACTAGATATATAGAATGAAGCATGTCATCAGCCCAAGAAAATAGAGACATCAGGCGAATCAGTTCGAAAATATTTCAAAAGCAGAGCAAAACGGCTTGGTAATTTTAGCATCAACCCAAGCAGTAGTCACTTCATCCCAAAATGGTATCTAAAGTCTGAAACAAGCATAGCTTTCATGCAACCACATGACAGTCACTTCTGAACAACACAAAAAGAAGAAATCAGCAGGCCCATACTTGATCCAATACATAGACATCGCAACTCATGAGGATACGAAAACTAGTCCGTTAAGAAGCACCGCCTCTCTCAACATCCGTCAGATGAAAGGTGAAGCGTCGACAGCATGACCTTCTACTGGTGTGAAGAAATCATACGGAACAAGAGTTTGTTTGAGCCGATGCCTAGAGGCATAGATGTTTTGGAAGCTAGCAACCAGTTTGCCATCAGTGTCAATGTAAAACAGCGAATGACCAAAACTGGCCAGCAAGAGCACGTCACCACCACCCGAAGCAACGGTCACATACCAATAGCACTCACCATCATGGCCTTCAAGCTTTCCCCTGATTTCTGCTATCGGCAATGCAACCCAGTACTTCAAGTCCCAAACCTCACTTTCGTAGTTTGGCAACACCCATATATCAACAACTTCCGCAGCCTTGTTACAGCAATAGACGCCAAGCATGTCATCCATCTGAAAGATGAATGACTTGGTGGGATCAGCTGGAGCACGGATCTGCCGAAACGACTCAGCTATGGTGTCAAATACCACCAGTTCCCATCCAGCCTCACAATCCTCCAGTGGGTTCTCGCCTAGGCGATAAAACAGGCACCAATGCAGGCTATCACGCACCCGGGCAGGTCCGTCGAAGTAAGCCGACGAGAATTTGGGCTCCGACAACCCGATGTACCTCGGTGGCTGCTCGGATCCCAACGCAAAGACATAGCAGCCATTTTGCCTGTAGGCGAGTCACAGTCACTGTCGTCCCCCCAGTCCATTGCGCCCCTCCACTGCATAACAGCCGGTACTCACCGGTAGGTCCGTGTAGGTACATCCCCAGGATGTTGAAGTCCGGCAGGGCCGGGAGGGAGGCGTGCTGACGCGTTACCGGGTTGCAGACGGCGAGGCGGGCGCGATTGCCAAGCCCGCCAGACGACGAGGAGGAGGCCGTCGCAGCAGAGCTCCAGACTGAAGGACCCGCCAAGCCGGGCGACGGTGTGGAACTGGGCGTCGGCGGCGGCGGACCGGTGGTCAAAGGCGAGGAAGGTGCGGTACCCGTTGTCGGCGACGATGGGGAGGGCGGGCTGGCGGGCGTGGTGGGCCAGGAGGAAGCCGCGGGTGGAGGTGGCGCGGCGCCAAGCGCGGCGGACGGCGCGGCAACGGATGAGGGATCTGGGGTCGAGGCGGGCGACGATCTCCCAGAGGACGATCTCGTCAAGGACGTTGCGGAGGAGAGGCGTCGCTCCTGCGGCGGCGGCCTCCGCCATGGTCGGCGGCCGAGGCGAGGTGGGTGTTTCTGTTTCGGTGGAGAAAGAGTCGGAATGGAGATTTTTCTGAATAGGAATGGAGATAAGCGTAGAATAGATGGAACTCTGGGCTGTGGAATGGTAGCAGCTCTCAAACGGGCCGGGCTTAGCCCAGAAGCAGATCGCTGTGAACTTTTTTTAATGGAGATAACTGTGAACTGAAACGTCCTTTCAATTACTCATGTTTTTTTTTTTGCCCTTAAAAAAATTTTACTCATGTTTTTTTTTGCCTCAAAAAAATTACTCATGTTCTTTTCCTAAAAAAGGTACTCATGTTTCGGAAATCCAACTCCGACCCCGAGCTCATGCTCCCCGGGATGAGAAGCGTGTGATTGGGGGTAATTAGAGTCAGGGAATGGGAATTAAAGGGGTACGAGATTTCAAATCTCTTATTTGATTAGGGGGGTTGGGAATTTATAAAGGAATAGGCATGGGACTTGAGACTCCAACTCTCACCGTTTTATTAACAGGGGAGGGGGAGGGGTTGGGAGTTGAGAGAGAATTGTTTTAGTGAGTCAATCTTAACCCTTCATCATAACTTTATGTTCACTTCTCTGGTCTAGTTCCTCGTCAATTCCCATGAACCAAACAAAGGAATACAAAAATCCTCAAATTCTCAAACATAATTCCTATCATGGCCAAACAGGGGATTGGGAAAAACGACTCATGCCATGTCTAATCTCAATACAATTCCCTACACTAAACTCCCATCCCCCTTCCCAAATATTGTCAAATGCGCTGGAAAGGTAAAGGAAATAAAATATCAAACAAATCCAAAAAAATCTAAAAAAATCGCATCGAAGATGAAAGACTTTTGTAAGTGCGTGCAAATTTTCACACTGAGACGGGCTCGGTACAAAACAAACATAATCAGAGATCAATTTTTTTTTGCAGCTTTGGGCATTTTTTGAGCTTTTATATTGTTTTCTTTGTGCCAAGCTCCTCAGATGTCATGTGAGCGAGAAACTTTGCAACCACCTAGAAGAATCTCTCACCTTTCATGTGTAGTTTTCTTTGGCTTTTTTTAAACGGGTTATCTTTTTGAATTACTTCACTTGGTGCAGATGTACCCGAGCTCCTAACATTACTATCCTTGTGATTCCTTTTTTTGCCATGGATACATTATACACTAGGAATCTTATTTTACCGCTTGTCATTCCGCACGTGCATATGAGTTTTTCACTGAATCCTACATTCCAAAATCATAGCAGCTATAGCATAGAATATAAATTTGTAATTATGAATATAGAAATATAAATAATATAATATTATTGCCTCTAGGTCATATTTCCAACAATCGTGTTGTCTTCATCGACCAACGCCATTTGTGGATTCTAGGTCGGTGTACGGTTGGCCAATGTACACCATTGGAATAGATCGATGTCGTCTTATTTTGAAAAGTAACTTGGTCTATGAATATACCAATAGAATCCAAGCCTTGCAACAACAGAAAATAATCCATCAATGATATCAAGTGAATTTCTTAATGACTACACTTCATTTTAGAAAGTACTTTAGTACAACAGTTTGGATATGCATCTAATTGATTAATACTACTGAATTGCTTATGTTGGATATGTATGCAATTAATATCTACCTTGCAATGGCCATATATAGTTAGATGTCATGCACCTCATTCACCTAACCAGCACAACAACAAGAACCTTGATTGATCCTGAAAGTGCGTTATATCGACTAGACGGGGTGTGAATAGGCGATTTTTATAAATTCTTCACTGAGGAATTTGTGGGTGAGGAAATTCCTTAGCGAAGAACTACTTGCAGCGGAATAAGTACTCAAAAGTATGCATAGCAGAACACAAGCATAGTCATCATGATGAAATAAAAACAAGCACAGAGTACAGAAAGCGTAAACACGGGATAACACAGGATGAAGACAAACAGACTGAGGAAATTGAACTGAGAAAATTGAGAAAGTCTTCAGTCAAAGTCTTCAAATACAGATCTGAGCAATTGCACAACACAGGAATGAGGAAATGAATGAGTTGAGGAAATAGAACCAGTTGAGTTGGTGAAGACAATGATTTGGTAGACCAGTTCCAACTGCTGTCTCAGTTGTACGTCTGGTTGGAGCGGCTACGTATTTAAACCTGAGGACACGCAGTCCCGGACACACAGTCCTCATCGTATTCTCCTTGAACTAAGGTCACACAGACCTCGTCCAATCACTCGTGGTAAGTCTTCAGGTGACTTCCAAACCTTCACAAACTCGGTCACTCGGCGATCCACAATTTCCTCTTGGATGCTCTAGACCATGACGCCTAACCGTCTGGAAGAAGCACAGTCTTCAAAGGTAACAAGCGTCGGATCCACGCATGATCAATCTCTTCAGTGATGCTCAATCACTTTGGGTTTGTAGGTGTTTGGGTTTGGGTTTTCCTCACTGATGATTTTCGCTCAAAGTCCTCGGAGGATGGGATGCTCTCAAATGACAAGTGTCAGTTTCTTTCGGAGCAGCCAACCAGCTAGTGGTTGTAGGGGGCGGCTATTTATAGCCTAGGGAGCAGCCCGCATGATAAGACATAAATACCCTACAATGATATGACCGTTAGGTGGGTAGATATTTTGGGACAGCTGGCACATAGCACAGCAACGGTCAGAAATTTGAGGTTCAAATTCCTCAGGGCTATCATGTTCCTCACTGTGTAGGCAATCCGCACTGGCGAATTCCTAACTCCTCAGTCAGAACAAATTCCCCAGAGACCAGAAGAACTTCGTCTCTGTCACTGAAGAATATGACTGAATTGTAAGAGATTTCCAATGGCTTCACTCGAAGGGATTGGTAGGTGTAGGATTTTGAGTTGAGCATCACATGAAAAATTTTCCTTGGTATTTCCTCGACCCTCTTTAATAGTACGGTGTTTCCTATGACTCAAGAAAGAGAAAATGAAACTACGAAAACAAAAGTCTTCACGCTTCATGTTCCTCAAATGAATACCAAGTCTTCAAGGTCACACCAATTTCTTCACTTTCAAAGTCTTCAGAAAGTCTTAAAAAATCCAAAGTCTTCAGTCGAAGAACTTCATTTTTAGGGGTCGACTTTCTCTGTAATTATCAAACTCCTCGTAGACTTATAGATTTGTGTACACTCACAAACGCATTAGTCCCTTAACCTATAAGTCTTCAATACACCAAAATCACTAAGGGACTTACAGATCCCGAAGCTGCATAAGCGCATCCATCAACCCAAAGTCGTACCACCACAAATCTGTCACCATGAGGACTTGCAGTCTCCCCATCATCATTGCCGCCGCTGTTGCCGTGGCTTATCCCGTTGCCACGTCCGCCCAAGTAGCCTGGTATCCAATTGGGGGCGTCAATGAACCGCACGTCCAGGAGCTCGGCAGGTGGGCAGTGGCGGAGCACGTCAAGCAGGCACACGATGGGCTCAAATTCATCAAGGTGATCAGCGGTGAAAAGGCGCCTGCTGCCGGTTTTTGGTTGAGGAGATTAGGAGCAACACGCGCACCCTCATCTCCTTTAGCCCCGTGAACTAAGTGATGACCAACTGGGTGGATAGTATTTTGGATGTAATAAACATGTACTAATGAGAATAAATAATTTTTGTAAGCAGTATGGAAAACTATTTGAATTGAGATAACAAGTTTTTGGCCTACAAATTTCAAAACGGTAGTTTGCTCCATCATTAAATTGTCAACATAAAAAAGTTTCATGGAAGAAAAACTGGTTGTCATGTTGCATCTCGACTTTTCTCGGCATTATACTGAACTCCTTGGCGTGCAATTTCTTGGTGCTATCAATCATGTACTATAGGCTACCGCGCACTTCGTTGCGCCGTTCTTCACTCGTGGGATTAATCTCTCTCGTAGATTATTGTAGTTGATTGTTTCATTTTGACTTTATATGTGTTGGCTTAGTTTTTAACTATATTTTGGTGGTATTTTTTCATTCGTATATTGTATCGGGCTACCGTTGGAGACGGTATTTGTTTTGAAAGGAGAGTGAACTTGTTCTAGCGTGGTTCCTTACATGTTTCGGTTTTATTGTCAATCAATGGTGATTGTGTGAGCCCGTCGGGTCGTCCAATGAAGCTCACGCTCGCTCACCTCGGCCCACTGCCTCGCTCGTTCGCTTACTTTTTTTTCCTGCTCGCTCCGCTGCTACCTTAGAGGAGACATGCTATCAATTTTTTTGCTAAATCAAAAGATGTTCATGATTTTTTGAATCTTGGATTTAAAAAAATCTTCCGACTGAGAAAAACATGATTTTATACAATGTTTGCAAATTTTAAAAGTACTTAGGGATTTCAAATAGTCTTCATGAATTAAGAAAAATCAGAGACTAAAACTCGTGGACTTTTAAAATATTCGCATATTTAAAACATGGGAGCGGGCTCATATACAAGTAACAGCCGATACACAACTTCATAGGCAAGCCCACAACCCACTCGAAAACCACGACGTACCAGGAGCATAAAAAATCTTGGGAGCTTAGTAACTGTATAGATAAAAGATCAGCCTCATGGCGAACCGAGCGTAGCTCAGCTGGTTAGGTTCCTTGTGGTGAAACCAGCACACCAGGGAGGAGACGTTCCTGCCGACTACGAGGCGCCTGTCGCGATTTCGTCAATCTTAAGATGACGTGCCAGCTCTCGGAGATGCTCATAGCGATAGGATGTGCGTGCGTTCACAAGATGAGTGTACGTGCATTTATATGAGCGTCTACTTTAAAAACACTTAAAAAAAGATCGGCCTCCTGAATAGTGTGTGCCCTGATTATCTTAGTCTTGCCAAATTCTGGTGAATATTTTGGAGGTTTAATGAAAACTAGAAGGGGATTCGTACTTGGAGCATTTTCGGGCGACAACATTGTGCCCTGATCATCTTAGTCTTGCCAAATTATGGTGAGTATTTTGGAGGTTTAATGAAAACTAGAAGGGAAGCCGTGCATTGCCGCGGCCTGCTGGCCAGGAAAAAAATCTTAAACACCGGAGGACTATTAATCGAAGGATTTAACAAAATGAAAAGTTCAATACTATCTATTTTCCCCAAAAGTTCGTGTTCATCTTTCCGGTTGAAGAGCATAATCCATCCTCAGGTTTTTTTTATTTTTTGCCTCAGAAAACATCATTACTTACACTGAATATCATTATGCTTCTTAAATTGATATTATCTCATCAGTCATCACAGGAAGAGCCTGGCTTATTTCCGACTCATGCAATCGAAAGAGCTCGGCGTCTCACATACCAATTTTCAGACTTTTCTCACATAGTCAATGAGTACATCAGAGGAAAACATGTGTGTCATATACCAAAGCTCTCATGCTAAATCATTAAGTTTAAAATGGAAAATTATCCAAATACAGTTGGAAGGCCAAATAAATCGATTGAACTTGGTTATGAAAGGGGCCAACAGTAAAAGACCACGTTCTGAAGACTTGGGCACATGCAAAATGCATTTCTGAATATTGTGGTACACATATACAGCATGAAGAAAAACTAATCTGAAATATCCGCAAGTGGAATTACTAATATTATGCTCCAGAAGAAAATAGAGAGTTGATGCCTACTTCTATCGTTTATTCGTGATAACATATCACGGCATTTTCTCCAGGAAGTGCTCAAGAGAGTCCCTCCTGGCAATGGGGGGATCTGCAAAGATGGTTAAGTTGTTACCTTTTTAAATCATGAATTCATATAACTCAGGAAAGATGCCTTGCATGGCCGTGTAATCACGTAGTAATGAGGATGAGAAGAGGTGATAGAAAATCAAAAGCATGACAAACTTTTTTTACCTGGATAGCATGCCAAAATGAGAAGAACTCATCAATTAAAGCTACAATGATCTTAAAGCGAAACAGATGAAAATGCTGAAACCTAGTGTATCTGGCTTCCTTTCTTTGCAACAGATACTGGCTAGCTTCATTTTCCCTTTGGCTTATGGACAACAAACATCAATTAAGCATTCGAAAGTAGGAATTCTTGATACTTCCCTAAACCAAATGAAGCAATCAACTAGATGTACCTGAAGCACTTAAGCACATGAGTACAGTTGGAACACTTGAGCACACAAGTACTTCAAAATGCAGAGCTGATAAACCTCATAAACAGGACTAGGTGGGACACATGATATATGATCATATTTCAGAGATATTAACAATTGCGAATAGTATTTTTGTGAATCTCCTAACCAATAAAAATGTATCTGTTAAACTTTGAGAAACAGGCTATCATAATGACTTTTTTGCAGTCATCCTTCCAGGAAAGCGTGACTGGCCAATAAAAAACACCAGTCACAAAAAGACTCTGTTACACAGATTGTTAGATGACTTAGCTGAAACCATTTATCTTTATTTTTTTTCCAGAAATTAATTGAATCATAGAGTTCATCTTGTTGCAGAAAAGACACTTAAGCATGAAAGCTACCTGCAGGGCTGCAAAGATATAGGCAGAACAATGAGATGAAATGACTTTGGCCATGTTATACGTTGAAAATCCTTCAAGCTATTTTACTAGTTACTCAGCTATACATATATAATCTCATGTCTGGACACAAACATCCTTTTCAACGCCTCCATTCACTTTGACACAATAATCTGCTGCTACGTCAAGATATCAGCACACTAATCTGCTAGTGAACTTAGCACATCTAACTATTTTATAAGAAAAGCTTTCATTAGATTTGTTCGCTAGAGTGGCACTGTATATTGCAGTGGTGTTAGTTTGTCTGTAATCCAATTTCAGATCCTGTTGAAAAGGTACATATCATGTTCATAATCAACAAAAGGTCTGCTCTGTTCTATTTATTTTTCTTATAAGTGGTGCCTTGTATTATTTCCCCACTTAAATCCATCGAGGAAGGTTTCTGCAAGAAATCTTTTCCCCTGGAATGGTAAAGCATGTTCCTGAATCTTCTAAAATGATTTGATGCCATGTCAAATCCAGTGGTTTCTTGTGGCATTTATCTGTTCGCAAGCTCTACTAAGAGTCTAAGACACATTATATGTCAGACACAATCACATTTGCATCATTTGCCCTTAAACTTAGGACAGCCAATAAATATCAATTGCATTGGCATCTTGCCAAATCCACTAGCTTGTCACTAACTTTGAACAAGAGCATGTCGCTATTCGAGCACAAAACAAGCAGGAAAACAGCAGCAATCATCACTTCATCAGCAACGCACTAAGTCGAATACCGTTGATGCTAAGTAGCTTGCCACCAATCCACCATACCAAAGAGACTAACATAGTGTCATCTGATCGTTGAATCAAGATCTAGTACAAGTCAAAGAAACAACAAATACTAGGGAGATATCTTCTCATGAAGCTAGAAGAAAAGCTCACGCGAAATCTCTCACCAAGACAGCCTTCTCCACAATCTCATCCTCCTCCTTCCGCTGCTCTCCTTCTCCGGTCCCCTCGGCGCAACCCTTCTCCTGTCCCAGCTCTTGGCCGATCACAACAACCCTGTCTCCGCGCCCGACGACGACCTCGTCGGCGCCGCCGTCACTGCCGCCCCTCGCGCCAACAAGGGCGTTGGGAATGACCCCGCAGGTGGGTCCCGCGTCCTCCACGCAGCCTCCACGAGGCGCGAGCGGGTCATCGTCGTCCTCGTCATCGGAAAGGGGGAGGTGGGGGAGGCGGGAGGAGACGGCCAACGCTGCAAGGGAGAAAGCCTCGGCGATGGACTCCGTCGGGAGCGCGCAGTCCTCCAGGTCCGCATCCTCCAGCCGCGGCGGCCGGATGGGCTCGCCGGCGATGTGCCTGCCTTCCTCGGTCATTTTTTTTTTAGGTGATCCTTCCTCGGTCATTTTGCTTCGCTGACTGGTCTGGACGCGGGTATGCTCACAGCGCAAAAGCACATGCGGATCATGGGCCGTTGAGTGTAATAATTAATGGGCCCATGATGAACTGTTACTGAGTCACACTCACCAAGATTACTAAGGGGTACCCTTGCAAAGGGTTGCAAAGGTCATTCCACTTATTTTTTTGTCATTCCACTTTTCTGGGGCTGACAAGCGATGCATTGTATGTACACCATTTGTTGTAATCTGAGAGCTTTTCTTTTATTCGTACATTTGTTTTTCTTTAAAATGATTTATGTTTTGAATCATGCGCCCAAATCATGAACCGTTTTCATCGTTGGCGTTCTCGCGTCAATATCTTTGAAACCAGATGTCGTGTCGACAAATTTTTTCCATGACAAAGCGAATAAAAGAAATTGGAAAAGAAATGGAGACAAATAATAATAAAAGTACATAACTGAAAAAGTCTGAAAACCAGAAAAAACACAACCGGAAAAAAAAACCCAGAAGCATAGTTGTGCATTTTCATATATTTTTTCACAATCACAATTGTGATTTTCCCTTTTGGGCGCGAAAGCACAAATTGTGCTTTTTCTATTTTCAAAAGGCACGGTTGTGTTTCTCTTGAAAGCATATGTTGTACCTTTTCCTTTTCTCAGGAAGCACGTAGAAAAGCATAATTGTGCTTCTCGTGAAAGAATGGGTTGTGCTTTTCTCTTTTCGAAAAGCGCTTCTCTCAGAAGCACATGCTCGTGGAAAAGCACCGCTTTCAAAAAATCCATCAAAACCTAGGACAAACCAAACAAAACCAAAGGACAAAAAGAAATCATACAAAACCCAGAAACGCGTATAAAAAGCCAAAATCCAGAGGGTGCGTCAGCGCCTAATACATGGCAGCAGCTGGGCGCACCTCTTAGGCCAAAAAAGACCTTTGCGTAGCACTCCAAGGGGTATCCCTTAATTTGTTGCTCCCCTATTTCACGGGAATTGCATCACTAAAAAAATCACAAAAATTGCTTTTGGATCTCGGACATTTATGAAAAATATAAAATCATACTTGTTGCAGAGGCTCGTGTTGCAAAGCGTCGAGTGCAACACGAGCCTGGTTGCAAAGGCTCGGCTCACGGCAAAGGAAAAAAATTAATTCGTCGAGGAGCACAACGCTCATGTTGCAAAACACCAAGCTTAACCCGAGCCTTCTTGCAAAGGCTAATTGGTTTATGGCAAAGAAAAAAATTAGTTTGGCGGGGAGCACAACACGCTCAGCGGTCCATGGGGTAGAGAGCAGCCGGCTGTCCCACACTCCATCCAACAACTGGCGGTCTTACATATTATTTGACTAACACGTAGCGTCCGACAAAAAAGTATAATGTATTTTTAACACCTGCACTATAGTATAAAATTCATGATTTTGTTTTTGTGTGGATAAAAACAAATATTTCACCTACAAAAATATAAAATACATCCCTTTGTATGTTTCCCTTTTAAGACATTTTTAAAAAATTTAATATTACATTTGATATTTTTTTTGAAAAGCAAGCTCCATAAAGCTGGTGAGCAAGAAATCCACTATTAGAGCATCGCCAATAGTTTCCGTATCGTTAAAATAATTATGGTTTAGGGAATGTTGAAAAAAAAGACTCTTCAACAACTCCAGTAAACACGCTTGCACAGGCCACCGCGCTAGTGTAAAAAAAACGCAGTCGGCACGGCACGAGCTCAGAGCAACTCTAGCAGACCCCGCATCCGGCGCAAACCCGCATAATTCCAGCGATTATAAGGGCTCGACCCATTTTCCTGGCTAGACCAGAGCCCGCATCGGTGTCCGACCCGTAAATATTTTTGCCGCAGCCCGCAAACGCAACCCCCAGCCAGTATAACTGCGGGTTTGCGGGGCAGATGCGGGTCGAAACCCTATCCCCGCAGCCGCGTTCCCCTCCAATTCCCCACCGCGCCGCTTGATTTGTCGCCGCCGGCGAGCCTTCGACCGCCATGGACGACTCGGGGGATGAGGCGGAGCGCCGCTCAACCACGGTGCCCGGCCGCCGCCGGCATTCAACCGCCGCGAGCTCGAGGACTTCGATCTCGAGCTCGCCCGTCGCCGCCGCGCCTCCTCCGGCAACTGGTCCGCGGGGAGCTCATCCGGCCATGGTTCCGCAGGGTGCTCATCCGCGGGCGCATCGAGCTCGCGGCTCGTTCCGGTGAAGAGGAAGCCGGAGGAGGCCGTGCCCGATGCGCCGCCGCGCCGATGCGTCATCGGGCCCAAGGACTACCTCCCCCGGGGCAGGAGGAGCTCCTCGAGCGCGTCGTCCTCGAGCGGTCGGCGAGGGATCAGGAGGAGATGGAAGAGCGCATCCGGCGCGAGCTCGAGTACGAGTGGCTCTTCCTCGAGACGGGCGTCACGGCATCGCAGGTGCACGCATCGAAGGAGGCTGACCTGCGCGTGATGAAGGCGGAGCGGGCGAAGCTCTACATCGAGGTCGACTCCGACTCCGACTGATCGCCGCCGGTGGGCAGCTACCGCAGGAGCTCCGGTGAGCTCAATTTTGTTGTAGTGGTGCTGTAGCGTAGGCCCTGTCTAGCATCTCTGATCTTTAATATGTATGTATGTGGCGTGTACGAACTTATTATGCGAAGAAGAATCATCTATGCGAGCGAGCTCCGGTGAGCTGCTGCTTAAATTTCTCGCGCGAAACAACTCTTTTAAAAAATTACAGGTTTGTTTGCGTTTTCTAGTCTGCCGCCGCAATTTTCAACCTGCATAAGCGCCCCGTACGACCTGCAAACACAGTTTACAGGTCGGCAAAATGCGGGGTCCGCTAGAGTTGCTCTCAGCCTCAAATTTGCCAGCTCTATCCGTCCACTGCATAATTAAACAGTAGAGTACCATCAAAGTGTTTCGTCAACTCATGCGATTTCCACGTGCTCCAATAGTGGGCGAAACCAGCGCGCCATCAAATAGCTGGGTGCGCTCGTTGACCGCTAGTAGTACCTGCGACACTCTTCCCTGGTGCCATAGCAAAGATGGACGGCGCCGGGAGGACGACGACGACGGCGGCGGCGTGCGTGACCGGCGCGGGCGGCTTCGTCGCCTCGTGGCTCGTCAAGCTGCTCCTCTCCCGCGGCTACGCCGTCCACGGCACCGTCCGCGACCCCGGTGAGTTCTCGACCCGTTGGATTCTTCCGTGACCGTGACCGATGCTGAACGAAGATTCGGTCTCCTGTTCCTGCCGGAAGGCGACGCCAAGAACGGGCACCTGGCGGCGCTGGACGGCGCCGCGGAGAGGCTGCGGCTGTTCAAGGCCGACCTGCTGGACTACGGCAGCATGGCGGCGGCCATCGCCGGCTGCGACGTCGTCTTCCACGTCGCCTGCCCCGTCCTCGCCAACCACACCCCCAACCCCGAGGTACCTTTCCCCCTTTCCCATTTCCCTCTTTCGTTTTCTTCTTCGAAATTCAGTCAATAAACGGGTACAGGGGGAACACGCCTGTTCTGTTCTTGTAATCCAGCAAGCGCCTCCATGTTTCTGCAGGCTAATTTAATAGCCCCTGCTGTGACCGGCACGATGAATGTCCTGAAAGCTTGCTCTGAGGCCAAGGTCAAGAGGGTTGTGATGGTGTCTTCCGTCGCTGCTGTCATGACGAACCCCAGCTGGCCTGAAGGCAAGCCCATGGATGAAGACTGCTGGTCTGACGTCGACTACTGCAGAACCACAGAGGTGAGATCACCAACCAAATCACGAGTCATGATCGTAGCGTAATTAATTTTTTTTTCACAACTCACTGCAGTGTGATGTGACACTTGTGCTAGAAAGTGTACAGGGATTGTGAAGAATTGGATTGTCTACAGTGAAATTCATGCGTTTCAAACATCATTTCAGTCTCCTTAGTTATGCAGAAATGTGGCTTCAGTCTTCACAGTTTCTAATTCTGCCTCCTATCATTCTGTCAGAATTGGTACTACCTTTCCAAAACACTGGCAGAGCTTCAGGCCTTCGATTACGCAAAGAGAAGCGGACTAGATGTCGTGACAGTCTGCCCGTCGCTGGTGATCGGGCCCTTGCTGCAACCTACGGTGAACGCGAGCAGCTCTGTCATAGTTGATTTCTTGAAAGGTTACCTCACTTTGCGACACCGATCTGAAATAGTCATCTCCGAAGAGTGAATTCTTTGCCTATGTTTCCATGACTGCATTAGGTCCAATACCTGCTTCAGACATTAGTATATTTGGTTGAAATGGTTTTATCCTCTGACTCTCTGCAGGCGATAATGAGGTAAAGAGCAAGATCAGAAACTTCGTGGATGTTCGGGACGTTGCCGATGCTCTCATCTTGGTGTATGAAACCCCGGAGGTCTCTGGACGCTATATATGCAGTTCACATGCAAGGAAGGTCTCTGATGTCATAGACCTGCTGAAGAGCATGTATCCTGCTTACAAATTTGCCAACAAGTAAGCCTGGCATTAATTGATGCATATTCAGCCGCTTATAATTGAAAGTTAGTGCTAGTTAGGGCATCTCTAGGGAAACCCGCAAATTTCCTCCCGCATCCGTCCGCGGACCGGGGGATCAGTCCGCGGACACGGATGCGGGAGGCCGCCATCCAACTGTAGCCGCATACATTTCAAACTCTTTTTCAACAAACCAGATGAAATTCGTGCAAACTAAGCCGGATTTCATACAAACACGGCGGATTTTCATTACATTTCGAACAAAAAAAAGACCCGACCCTAAACCTATCCTACGGCGGCAGTGCCCAGCGTCCAAGCCCGTGTCATCCTCCATCTGCAATCTTCATGACCACCGGCGATAAGACCGATGAAGTGAAGGTGCGGCCTCCGGCGAGAAAGAGTAGAACACGGGAAACGGACCGGCCCACATGGGACACAAGGCCCTGCCGCCTCCCGTGGCCTACTCATCCTCGAAGAAGTTTGCGACCTATCCGTCACCGGTGGACGTGAGGTCCACGATGGAAATGGTGGCGCCGGCGATGTCGTTGTCCCACCGGGCCGCCTGATGGTTCGTCGGCGGCGCGTAGGAGGTGCAGCTGGCGTTGTTCTCGTCCACGATACCTGTAGCCGCGCCTCCGCGGCGGCCACTTCCTGGCGAGCGGCGGCTTGAGCGCGGACGACATCGTAGATGGCACGCTGCTCCGCAACGAAGGTGTGGTTCGTCGCGGCCATGGCCGCCACGGCCACTTCGCTCACACGCTCGTCGTAGATCTGGCCCTCCGCCAGCCGGTGTTGCTCCAGGAGGAACAGATTGTACCGCTATTTCTCCTGCGCCTGCTGGAACGCCGACAGAGGCGCCGGCGCAGGCTGCACCTCCGCCATGGCGGCGTTGTAGAGCGCCTGCACCTGCTCCATAGTGAAGCCGGTGCACAGGAGGCGCGGGAGCCAGGGTGGTATCGTCGGAGCCCGTCTCCATCGTGGTATCGTCCAGAGCCGGGGCGTGCTTCATCTCCGTGGAAAGTTTCTCCCACATAGCTTCGCCGCTTGCACTAATGGCGGATGCACTGCAAGGGAGGAGGATGAGGAGGGGCTTGTGTTGTGCTGTGGAGTTAGCCGGTTGTGGCCGACTTTAAATAGCGGATTCCGGTCAGGCGAGGCGTCCGGGTGCGTCAATGCGCGGCGCCGGAGTGGGTTTCTCGATCGGCGACCCTGCTTAACAGTGGCATATAGACGGACAGCGGCACTGAACGGGCGTTGTACATATCCGTCCCGTCCCGTCCCGTCCAGTCACGTGTCTCCGACATTGAACAGGCGTGGGCGGCGCCCTCGGCCGGCGCGCCACTTCAACGACGGAGGCAGTGAAAGGTCGCGTCCACCTTGATCCGTCTTTAATGTTGAGCGGCGCGCTCTACGGCGGCATGAATGCGGGCTGCTGGCGCCGGGCGGGAACATGCGCGGGCGAGGTATGATGGATTTTGGTGGGGCAGGGCGGTCAGAAGAGGGCGCGGGATCGGTCCAGACTCCCGCAAAGCACCCCACGTTTTTCTCCGGTTTATGGGAGAAATTGTGTCCGGACCGTGCCGCGGACCGATGCAGGCTCGCGTTGGATGGCTTCCGCTGTCCGAACAGCGCGGACCGGATGCATGCAGGGAGGTTTGCGGGTTGGCGTTGGAGATGCCCTTACAACGCTTTCTCTGAATTGTTTAGCTGATTTCTGATATAGAATGAAACAAAAATGATGTTTCTGCATACTTGCTGGGGTGCTTTGTGCCTTGTGGAATCACTGAATTTCTGAATGAATGATGATCAGTCTGTTATTTCTGCATATAAGTCCATCTTTCTTGCATAGGCAAATTGGTAATGGTGGCATGCCAATGATGCCATGACATGGCTAGTGTGGCCTGATGCGTATTTTTGCTCCAAATAAATGGCAGGGTTGTCCAAGTGGATGACGAACCCTCGTTTAGTTCAAGGAAGCTTGAGATGCTGGGCTGGAAAACCAAGCCACTTGAAGAGACCCTCAGGGACAGTGTCGAATCATACAAGGCTGCAGCTGTCTTGAGTTGAACAAACAATGTTGATGTAGTTTCTTTCATAAGCTTGAGATGCCGGTGGCTGATTACTGTGCCGATAATGAGCACATTCTGGATTTTGTTCATTTTGTAAGTTTATGTCAGCCTCGTTTGTCTCGAGCTTCGCTTGAATAAAATTTGACTATGCGCATCAAAATGATTCAGAATACTAGAAGATGATCCTTCCCTAGTCATAAAATTAAAAGGCTTCGTGTG
Organism: Triticum aestivum; assembly: GCF_018294505.1. NCBI lineage: Eukaryota > Viridiplantae > Streptophyta > Magnoliopsida > Poales > Poaceae > Triticum > Triticum aestivum. The sequence goes on from NC_057814.1 coordinate 508,479,061, forward strand.
CACAATGTAGAAATCAGTTCAGGCAAAGTATGTTCTTGCACTTAATTTACTCTTCATACATTAACCGAATTTCTATAGTGATTCACCTGCCCATATAAAAGTTTAATATTTTGAAAACGCTGAATTCCAAATTTATGTATATTTTTACTTCCCTTTGATGGGACAATAGCCGCCAAAAACATGCTATGGCTAGCTTTATGGTTCAAATGTTGGACTAACAACACTCAGTATTCAGTAGCACAATTAAAAAAATAAAAACAATCCTCTTTTTGTATATCACATCAACTATCAAAGCTAGACGTATTTACCCCATAAGACTATTTCAGTATGGTTTAGAATGATGTGGCGGTAGTATTCAGTAGCACAATTAAAAAAAAAATTATTTATTTTTTGAAGAAAAATCAAGAGATTTTGAAGAATTCAGTTGTAAACATTCGACAAAGATATTCCAAATAAAAACAGGATAGGAATAAGGCACTGCAAGAAATCTGTTGATCCATTATGGTCCCAATCCGTCACATACCACTGCAAAACTTTGAGATTTTAGAAAGCAACTTGATTTTAGGCTATTATGCACAAATATTCCTTTATGTTCCTCTTGTTATGTAATATTGTATACATATTATATTTTTGAATACCAAGTTAAGGTTCCTTGTGTAGTACTCCCTCCGTAAAGAAATGTAAGAGCGTTTAGATCACTACTTTAGTGATCTAAAAAGTAGTGATCTAAACGCTCTTATATTTCTTTACAGAGGGAGTATCTTCCAAAAATATTTATCTAAAACGCTCCAAACATTTCGTACATGGAAGATACTAAATTATATTTGTTCATGTCAAAGATATTATCTCTTTAATTCATTTGCTATTATTTTATGTATTAAGTAAATTTCTAGCTATTTACTCGATATAATTCACAATCAAACTATATGTATGAAAAAAGGACTCTGAATAAAAAATCATATTTAATTACGTCCATAACTTTGTGGCTCCTATCCAGTTTTTTTAAAAGTTTCCTTGCAAAAGTTCAAACCTTCACATGTGTAATATTTGTTTTTGTTTTTATTTTTATTTTTATGCAATCTAAAATGTGATATGAAAATACGAAAATTTGTATGGGGTCATGATCTCATAAGATAGTGTTTAAAATGTCTAACAATTTCACAAATCTTGGATCATGCATTGATTTTCTAGCGGATGCATCTTGGAGTAAGCATCATATCATTCAAAGTTAAAACTATGAAGTTTGAACTCCATAGAACATTTCTTTATGTTTTCAGTTGAGATTTAGATAACAATTTTTTTAGGGAGAGATTTAGATAACAACTTGATTTTACAATATTATGCATAAATATAATTTTTGTGTCCCATATTTTTATATAATATTTTTTTGTATTTTTAAATACTAAGTTAAGCTACACCATGTAGTATCTTCCAAAAAAAATCACTGAAAAGTTCAAAACTTTTTCTGCATATAACATTACTACATTATATCTGTGTATGTCAAAGGTAGGATTCTTAATTCAGTTGGTATCATTTAGGTATTAATAAATAAATTTTTACATTTATCGTATACAATTCAAAATTGAAGTACATGTATAAAAAAGCATCTAAATGCAAGAAAAAGGTGCTTATTTTAAAAAATTAGCTCCTATCCATAAAACATATAAAATTCAAATGGTTGGCAGACTTATTCAAATTCATCAGGAATCTTGAATTACCTTCTTTTTGTTAACAACAGATTAAATCCCACTATTAACATGCATAAAACCGACATGAATTGCTATTTTACGCTCGCACTTAGTTTAGGATTGCTATATATATGTTGCGTTTGACCAAGGAATTGATTGTAATATATTTCAATGAGATTTAGTCATATGAAACATGAATATTTGGAATAATAATATGAGGCTGAAACTAAAAATTCATATGTTGATTGTATTTGAGTGTGTGTGTGTGTGTGTGTGTGTGTGTGTGTGTGTGTGTGTGTGTGTGTGTGTGTGTGTGTGTGTGTGTGTGTGTGTGTGTGTGTATGGTTCCACGTGCATCCGAAAACAGTAAAATCTAAAAATAGCAATAAAAGAAGTTAAACAATTCTAATTTGAAAACATGGCCGGGTGTTCTTCGTGAACTTCGTGAAGAAATGACATCCGTGGTGATTTAGGCGAAAAGACAAAAGCGGGCCTAAAATATGCTTGAACAATGGCTTTTTTAGAGTACCTATTTTGTCGCCCAGAACACGACGTATGTCACTTATACACGAAAATTTACATGTGAGTCAAATATTTGACTATGTTAAAAAAGACAGAATTGTTTAATTTTTAAAAATCTGATTTTAATGTTTTGTCTGGTGCACATATGCACCCAGAAGCCAAACGAGCACGTGTCGGTGTTGATTCCAAGTTCTTTTTAGAGAAAAATATGTGCCATCGTTTAACTTGTGCGTGCGGTAGCGTGTGTACACACACAACACGTTACGTTGTACTTGGTGTTCCTTTTAAGACGTTGCATTTTTAAAAGGAAAATTAGATCAGAAGGAATCAAGAAGAATCAGGATGCGGCTGGATGATTAGGGGTGGTTGTACAGTGGAACATATGTTTTTCTCATGGGAAACGACGCTCCCATCCCCCATCGATCGACAGCGAGGATACGGACGACACACAAATACAGGAAAGGTCGAGGACTACACACGGAGAAAATCGCAAAACAAAAGACCAAAGCTGAAAGCTGGGCACTGCTACGCGTCGGCCGGTGGATCTTTTTAAAAGATCCGCCGCCTAGCGAGTCGTTGATCCGGTGACTGAGCAACCTGCACTAGTAGAAAAAGGCCCATTTGTCCCGGTTCCAGAGGTCCATTTGTCCCGGTTCTGGAACCGAGACTAAAGGGTCGGTACTAAAGCGCAATACCTTTAGTCCCGGTTCGCCTACGAACCAGGACAGATGGGGTTTCACGTGGCCGCTGCGGCTTGCCCAGGCAGGAGGGCTTTTGTCTCGGTTGATAGCATCAACCGGGACCAAAAGGCATCCACGCGTCAGCAGTTGAGGGACTGGGGTTTTTTCTTAAAAAAAGGGGTGTGGGGGTTTTGTAGAGTTAATTTAGGGGTTTCATATATTGTGTTAGCTAACTAATAGAGAAAAGTGTCCTCTCTTATCTCCGTGCTTGGTCGACGTTACGTACTATAGATATACAGAGGACTCGACACGCTAGCTAGTAAGCAAATGAAGGAAATCATTAAGTACACAAGCTCGTCATGAACATATACAGAGAGAAGTGATCGACCTCTCCTTCTCCGAGAGATTGATCGAACAACAAGTTTTCGTATATCTATCCGACGCTACTATCTACATATATACAATATAAGATCTTTTACAATTCCCTAACATCTAATGTCAAATTCCACATGGTATTCTCCGGCTTTATTTATGACGTGGTCAAGAAAGAATCCCGTCAATTCCTCTTGAATTGCTCGTATGTGATCTTGTGGTAGGAGTTTATTCCACATCTGCCACATCTAATTTGAAGAAGGGGGTCAATACATATATATGAATGAAACTCAACACAAATGATGGTAATAAAATAAAATTGTGAATATTATTGCTTACACACTTTAAATTGTTTTTTAGAGTAGCCCCGCTTAGAGGTCGTCGCGTTGTAGATGAACTCGCAAACGTAGTATCCACAGTAATCATTTCCGGGTTCCTGCCACAAGCACTTTACGAGAAATAGAGGTCAATCAAGCTGATAATGAAGCATTATAAATGGTATTGATGAAAGTAGTTAGAATCAATGGGAGATGCGCGGAACTAGCTAGTAGTACTTACTTTCGGGTGTGTAAATCGCAGCTCCCCCGGCAGTCCCGGAGCTTGTGCGGTGAACTTTTTCCAAACCCTCCCAGACAAAGAAAATAATTACTTGATATCTGGAAATGAACAAAGTTGCCGATATGGTGCGATAATGATCGATTGAACTTACTTCTCGAGCATTTTAGTCATGGCCGCATACTCTTCGGGATCTTTTCGTCTCGAGTCCCTGGTCAAGCTTAATCTCTAGGAGAATAAAGTGGAAGCTGCCCACGCATGCATAACCCATCAATTACATTACTATAACCTCGAGTAATAAGGGAAACCGAATATGCACAAGACAGTAACACTCACTTGAAGTTGTAAGGAAAGAGTATTTTCTCTTTGTTTTAATTTTGAAGCAACAATCGTAGCAAGTTGGCCTCGGTTTGTGTGGCATCATATTTAACCGTCCATTCATCTATGAGGTTTATGTTAATGAACCCAATATCATAGATTTGTGCTTTTCTACATTTGACAATCTTCAATCTGCATAATATAGTGAGGATACTTATATATACATGCAATGAAAAAGCTGAGCTATGGTATTGGGTTCCAGTTTTTCAGCATAATTGCCATGGTGTTATTTTTGTGCAGAAATAAAATTCTCGGAATGACCTGAAACTTCACGGAGAATATTTTTGGAATTAATAAAAAATACTGGCGAAAGAATCAAGACCAGGGGGCCCACACCCTGTCCACGAGGGTGGGGGCGCGCCTACCCCCCCTTGGGCGCGCCCCCTTGCCTCGTGGGCCCCCTGGTGCTCCACCGACCTCAACTCCAACTCTATATATTCACGTTCGGGGAAAAATCAGAGAGAAGGATTCATCGCGTTTTACGATACGGAGCCGCCGCCAAGCCCTAATCTCTCTCGGGAGGGCCGATATGGAGTCCGTTCGGGGCTCCGAAGAGGGGAATCCGTCGCCATCATCATCACCAATTTCATGATGCTCACCGCCATGCGTGAGTAATTCCATCGTAGGCTTGCTGGACGGTGATGGGTTGGATGAGATTTACCATGTAATCGAGTTAGTTTTGTTAGGGTTTGATCCCTAGTATCCACTATGTTCTGAGATTGATGTTGCTATGACTTTGCTATGCTTAATGCTTGTCAGTAGGGCCCGAGTGTCATGATTTGAGATCTGAACCTATTATGTTTTCATGAATATATGTGAGTTCTTGATCCTATCTTGCAAGTCTATAGTCACCTATTATGTTTTATGATCCGTTAACCCCGAAGTGACAATAATCGGGATGATACGTCTCCAACGTATCTATAATTTATGAAGTATTCATGCTATTATATTATCCATCTTGGATGTTTAATGGGCTTTACTATGCACTTTTATATTATTTTTGTGACTAACCTATTAACCCAGAGCCCAGTGCCAGTTTCTGTTTTTCCCTTGTTTCAGTGTTTCGCAGAAAAGGAATACCAAACGGAGTCCAATTGACGTGCCGATTTTTGATGATTTTTTCTGGACCAAAAGAAGCCCCCGGAGTAAAAGAGTTGGGCCAGGAGAGTCCCGGGCTTCCCACGAGGGTGGGGGGCGCGCCCACCCCCCTGGGAGTGGGCCCCTGCCTCATGGACAATCCGGAGACCCCCCTGACGTGAGACCTACGCCAAAAAATCCTATAAATACTGAAACCTCCAGAAAATAACCTAGATCGGGAGTTCCGCCGCCGCAAGCCTCTGTAGCCACCAAAAACCAATCGGGACCCTGTTCTGGCACCCTGCCGGAGGGGGGATCCATCACCGGTGGCCATCTTCATCATCCCGGCGATCTCCATGACGAGGAGGGAGTAGTTCACCCTCGGGGCTGAGGGTATGTACCAGTAGCTATGTGTTTGATCTCTCTCTCTCTCTCTCTCTCGTGTTCTTGAGGTGGTACGATCTTGATGTATTGCGAGCTTTGCTATTATAGTTGGATCTTATGATGTTTCTCCCCCTCTACTCTGTTGTAATGGATTGAGTTTTCCCTTTGAAGTTATCTTATCGGATTGAGTCTTTAAGGATTTGAGAACACTTGATGTATGTCTTGCGTGGGACAACCGTGGTGACAATGGGTTATTCTATTGATTCACTTGATGTATGTTTTGGTGATCAACTTGCGGGTTCCGCCCATGAACCTATGCATAGGGGTTGGCATACGTTTTCGTCTTGACTCTCCGGTAGAAACTTTGGGGCACTCTTTGAGGTTCTATGTGTTGGTTGAATAGATGAATCTGAGATTGTGTGATGCATATCGTATAATCATACCCACGGATACTTGAGGTGACATTGGAGTATCTAGGTGACATTAGGGTTTTGGTTGATTTGTGTCTTAAGGTGTTATTCTAGTACGAACTCTATGATAGATCGAACGGAAAGAATAGCTTCGTGTTATTTTACTACGGACTCTTGAATAGATCGATCAGAAAGGATAACTTTGAGGTGGTTTCGTACCCTACCATAATCTCTTCGTTTGTTCTCCGCTATTAGTAGTGACTTTGGAGTGACTCTTTGTTGCATGTTGAGGGATAGTTATATGATCCAATTATGTTATTATTGTTGAGAGAACTTGCACTAGTGAAAGTATGAACCCTAGGCCTTGTTTCAACGCATTGCAATACCGTTTACGCTCACTATTACCACCTGTTACCTTGCTGTTTTTATATTTTCAGATTACAAAAACCTATATCTACCATCCATATTGCACTTGTATCACCATCTCTTCGCCGAACTAGTGCACCTATACAATTTACCATTGTATTGGGTGTGTTGGGGACACAAGAGACTCTTTGTTATTTGGTTGCAGGGTTGTTTGAGAGAGACCATCTTCATCCTACGCCTCCCACGGATTGATAAACCTTAGGTCATCCACTTGAGGGAAATTTGCTACTGTCCTACAAACCTCTGCACTTGGAGGCCCAACAACGTCTACAAGAAGAAGGTTGCGTAGTAGACATCACGGGATACTTACCGGTGATGGCCGTAGTTTGAGGAGTTCATGTATTCACTAAGTGTTAATGCTTTGGTCCAGTACTCTATTAAAAGGAGGCCTTAATATCCCTTAGTTTCCATTAGGACCCCGCTGCCACGGGAGGGCAGGACAAAAGATGTCATGTAAGTTCTTTTCCATAAGCACGTATGACTATATTCGGAATACATGCCTACATTACATTGATGAATTGGAGCTAGTTCTGTGTCACCCTATGTTATAACTATTGCATGAGGAATCACATCCAACATAATTATCCATCACTGATCCAATGCCTACGAGCTTTTCACATATTGATCTTTGCTTAGTTACTTTACCGTTGCCATTGTTACAATTACTACAAAACCGCTAATGTTACTCTTGCCACCGTTACCGTTACTTCCATACTACTTTGCTACTAAATACTTTGCTGCAGATATTAAGTTTTCCAGGTGTGGTTGAATTGAAAACTCAACTGCTAATACTTGAGAATATTATTTGGCTCCCCTTTGTCGAATCAATAAATTTGGGTTGAATACTCTACCCTCGAAAACTGTTGCGATCCCCTATACTTGTGGGTTATGAAGACTATTTTCTGGCGCCGTTGCCGGGGAGCATAGCTCTATACTTTGAGTCACTTGGGATTTATATCTGTGGATCACTATGAGGAACTTGAAAGACGAAAGAACTAAGATTTTTCCCTCAACTACGAGGGGAGGTAAGGAACTGCCATCTAGGTCTGCACTTGATTCACCTTCTATTATGAGTAAATTTGCGACACCTACACATGCTATTGATTCTGATAGGTCGCATGTTATTGATGATGCCACTTATGTTTTGCATGATACTTATGATGAATCTACTTCTATGCTTGATACTACTGTACCACTAGGTGAATTTCTTGATGAACAACTTGCTAGGGCTAGAGTGGATGAAATTATTGAAACTGATAATATTGATGAAAGTGATGATGAAGATTGTCCCCCTTGATATGAATTGCCTGTTGTGCCTGAGGGTTATGTTATGGATGAATAAACTGCTAGAGACTTTCTTGCTTGCAATGATAGATATGATCTTAAGAAACTGTTAGTTAAGCTGAAAGAAAAATCTTTGAATGCTAGAATGAAATATGACCCTGCTTTTGCTACTTCACCTATCTGTAGTTCCGATAAAGATTATGATTTCTCTATCGACCCAGAGATAATTACTTTGGTTGAATCTGATCCTTTTTGTGGCTATGAATCTGAAACTGTTGTGGCACATCTTACTAAATTAAATGATATAGCCACCCTATTCACTAATGATGAGAAAACTCGCTACTACTATATCCTTAAGTTATTTCCATTTTCATTAAAGGGTGATGCTAAAACATGGTTTAATTCTCTTGATCCTGGTTGTGTGCGTAGTCCCCATGATATGATTTATTACTTCTCTGCTAAATATTTCCCCGCTCATAAGAAACAAGCTGCCTTCAGGGAAATATATAATTTTGTGCAAATTGAAGAAGAGAGTCTCCCACAAGCTTGGGGGAGGCTTCTCCAATTACTTAATGCTTTGCCTGATCATCCTCTCAAGAAAAATGAAATACTTGATATCTTTTATAATGGACTAACCGATGCTTCCAGACACCACCTGGATAGTTGTGCTGGTTGTGTTTTCAGGGAAAGAACAGTTGATCAAGCTGAATTGCTATTGAATAATATGGTGACTAATGAAAATAATTGGACACTTCCTGAACCAACTCCTAAGCCAACTCCGAAGAAAAGGGGTATTCTATTTCTCAGTCCTGAAGATATGCAAGAGGCAAAGAAATCTATGAAAGAAAAGGGTATTAAAGCTGAAGCTGTTAAGAATTTACCACCTATTGAAGAAATACATGGTCTTGATAACCCGACACAAGTAGTAAAGGTAAATTCTCTCTATAGATTTGATGAAGGTGATATTCCTTGCTATAAGTCTGCTACCAATGTTTAGATGAGTTTGATAATTTTATTGTTAAACAAGAAAACTTCAATGCTTATGTTGGTAGACAGTTGAAACGAAATGCTTATATGATTGAACACTTGAGTGATTATATGTCTAGAGTTAAAGGTGAACTTAAACTCATTAGTAAACATGCTTCTATGGTTACCACTCAAGTAGAACAAGTGCTGAAAGCTCAAAATGATTTTCTCAATGAATTAAATAATAAGAAAAATGATAATGCTGTTAGAGTTATGACTAGAGGGGATAAAATGACTCAGGAACCTTTGTATCCTGAGGGCCACCCTAAGAGAATTGAGCAGGATTCTCAGAGAACTAATGTTGATGCACCTAGTCCTTCTAAAAGGAAGAAAAAGAAAAATGATAGGACTTTGCATGCTTCAAGTGAACCTGTTGTTGACACACCTGAGAATCCCAATGATATTTCTATTTTTGATGCTGAAACACAATCTGGTAATGAACATGAACCTAGTGATAATGTTAATGATGATGTTCATGTTGATGCTCAACCTAGCAATAACAATGATGTAGAGATTGAACCTGCTCTTGATCTTGATAACCCACAATCAAAGAATCAACGTTATGATAAGAGAGACTTCGTTGCTAGGAAGCACGGTAAAGAAAGAGAACCATGGGTTCAGAAACCCATGCCTTTTCCTCCTAAACCATCCAAGAAAAAGGATGATGAGGATTTTGAGCGCTTTGCTGAAATGATTAGACCTATCTTTTTGCGTATGCGTTTGACTGATATGCTTAAAATGAATCATTATGCTAAGTATATGAAAGATATTGTTACAAATAAAAGAAAGATACTGGAAGCTGAAATTTCCACCATGCTTGCTAATTATACTTTTAAAGGTGGAATACCTAAGAAACTAGGAGATCCAGGAGTACCAACTATACCATGCTCCACTAAAAGAAACTATGTTAAAACTGCTTTATGTGATCTTGGAGCCGATGTTAGTGTTATGCCTCTCTTTATATTGTAGACTTGATTTGAATAAGTTGACACCTACTGAAATATCTTTGCAAATGGCTGATAAATCAACTGCTATACCTGTCGGTATTTGCGAGGATGTGCCTGTTGTGGTTGCAAACGTTACTATTTTAACGGACTTTGTTATTCTTGATATTCCCGAGGACGATAGTATGTCGATTATCCTTGGTAGAACTTTTTGAATACTGCAGGGGCTCTTATTGATTGCAACAAAGGCAATGTCACTTTTCATGTTAATGGTAATGTGCATACGGTACACTTTCCGAGGAAACAACCTCAAGTCCACAACATCAATTCTATTGGAAAAATTCCAACAATTACGATTGGAGGTTTTGAATTTCCCCTTCCTACTGTCAAGAAGAAATATGATATTCTTATTATTGGGAACGTGCATATCCCCGTTGAGGTAACTTAGTGTTATTCGAAATTTCTCCGGTTCCATGTTATTCGAAAAGAGTTTGTTAACAAGACTTGATCAACCTTGTTAGTGGATTCCTTTTGATGAGCATGAGATGGATGAAGTTAGAAAACACAACCTTCTGTACCCTCCTTTTACTTTCTGTTATTTAGATTAAATAAAGCAAAAATAGTATTTTTCAGTCTGTTTTCTGAATTATCCATGCAATAAAAAAATACCCCGAAAATAAAAGTTCTCCAAATGTCCCAAAAATGAAATATGATTTTTCTAGAACATTTAAGAATATTTGGCACTGAGAACACATCAGGGGGAGCCAGCACCTGGCCACGAGGGTCCAGGGCGCGCCCCCTGCCTCGTGGGCCCTGGTGGCCCCCTCCACTTATTCCTGCACCCACACACTTCGTCTTACTCCAGAAAAAATCACCACCTATCTCAAACCCGTGTTATAGCTCGTTTTGCTGCGATTTTCGATCTCCTTGCTCAAAGCTCCATTCACAAAACTGCTTTGGGGGATTGTTCTTCAGTATGTGACTCCTCCAATGGTCCAATTAGTTTTTGTTCTAGTGCTTTATTTATTGCAAATTTTTGCTGCCTAGATGAACCTGTTCTTGAGCTTGAATGTCAAATTTATATGGTCCCAAGTAGTTCTAATGCATGATATAGTCTCTAGGCACTTGTGGGAGTAGTTGCTATCAATTTTGTTGAGTTTGGTTCACTTTTATTTTGAGTTACTAAAAATTTCAGAAATTTTCAGAAAATGATGAAGAGATTATTGAGGGGCTCTTCGAGCCGAAGCTCGAAGGATAAGCAAAGTGAAGAGGATAAGAAGCCCAAATATAATCTCCCTCGCACTGCGGAGGTTCGGCCGTGTGAATGGCCTTGTGATGAGTTCTTGAGATCAGCTGGGATTCATGATGATTTTTATTATTTGGCTGAGAATGCAGGCCTCACTAACTTCCTCCACGACCAGCTCGATCAGTATCTCCTACTCAGTAATATTTTTGTGCAAAATTTTAATTCCATGCTAGGAGATCACCACCTTCGGTGGATTTTTTATATATGATGAGTATAGGGAGATGTCACTTTATGATTTTTGTGTGGTTTGCAAGTTGCCTTTTGAGGGCAGCGTCGAGGAACCACATCCTAGGGATGTGGCAGGATTTATTGATATGATTACTGTAGGTGAAACAAGAAAAGTGTCGGAAGCAAGAATTACTAGCATACATTTCCCTGTCCTACGTTACTATGCAATATTTGCTAGTAGATGTTTAATTGGCCGCGGGAACAGTGGGGGCCTCAGTGCTCCTGACCTCGCCATTTTGCGCCATGCTTTATTCCGTGACAGAACTTTTAGTTTGGGTGCTATGGTTGCTAAACGGTTGAGGCTAAACCGTACAAAGGGCCCCATTTTTGGAGGTATCTTTGCTTCGCGTCTTGCTAAATATTTTGAGATACCTATTAGCCATTATGAGAAAGAAGAAAAGTTGCTGCCCCTGTCTCTCTAGATTATAAGAGTATGGTAGCACATGACTTCATTGTTAAAAATAAGAAAAAGATGGTTAACTATAGACTGATATTTGATAAAAATTACTTTGAGACTATTACCTTGCCTGCTCCTTCTTTATTCAACATATCTTCAGGCATGTACCTTGTTCTACCGAAGGCCATTCATGCCTACCGGAGCCTAACACCAGCTGCAGAGCCCGAGCCCGAGCCACCACTTGATCCTCACTGTCAGTCTGTTTATCAGTGGGATCCGAAGGAGATCGCCAACCAGTGGCACCCCGAGGATCCTCCTCAGTACACCGGAGAGAGTAGCTTTGATCCATGGGCATAGACCAACTTAGGCCAAAAGCCTAAGCTTGGGGGAGTACGTATTTCCCACCTACATTACATTCATGTTCACACACTCATTCCAGTTGTCGGTGCTCATACTTTTTCATTGTACTATCCATGCTAGTTTATTTTTTTCTCGCTTTCTTCTTGTGTGTGTGAAAAACCTTGAGAAAAACAAAAAAAATAGTTGTAGCTCTAGCTAGTTTACTTTCCATGCTTGTAGTAGTAATAATTAAAAGAAAACCCAAAAAGATTCCTCGTTCTTCTTTTGTTTGTTGGGAGCTTTACTGTGTAAATAGTTTTATTTCTTTTCTTTTCTTTGGGGGTCGAGAGGAGAAGACCATAATGAAAATGTTGAAGTGGTTGTTATATGCATTATTGTTTATTTAACAAACAGCCCATGTTACCTTGTCTTCTCCAGTGTATTAAATGCTTGCAGATTCCAGCTTAGTCCAATGCACGTGCACTATTATTATTATTATCCACACCGTTCGGTTGTGCAAGTGAAAGGCAATAATGACGATATATGATGGACTGATTGAGATGAGAGAAGCTGGTATGAACTCGACCTCTCTTGTTTTCGTAAATATGATTAGTTCATCGTTCCTGATTCAGCCTATTATGAATGAAACATGTTTGCAACGACAATTAGAGATTATAGTTGCTTATGCCATGCTTAATTAGCTAGGAGTTTATAATGGTTTACCTTGCATGCCAACATGCTATTAAAATGGTTGTGATGTGGTATGATAGGGTGGTATCCTCCTTTGAATGATTCGAGTGACTTGACTTGGCACATGTAGTTGAAACAAAATCAACATAGCCTCCATGATATTTATGTTCATTGTGAATTATATCCTACTCATGCTTGCACTCAATGTTTATTAATTTCAATGCATGTTCATGACTGTTGTTGCTCTCTAGTTGGTCGCTTCCCAGTCTTTTTCTAGCCTTCACTTGTACTAAGCGGGAATACTGCTGGTGCATCCACTTCCATAAACCCCAAAGTTATTCCATATGAGTCCACCATACCTTCCTATATGCGGTATCTACCTGCCGTTCCAAGTAAATTTGTATGTGCCAAACACTAAACCTTCAAACGAAATTCTGTTTTGCATGCTCAAATGGCTCATGTATCAACTAGGGCTGTCTGTATCTTCCATGCTAGGCGGGTTATTCTCAAGAGGAGTGGACTCCGCTCCTCACTCACGAGAAAATGGCTGGTCACCGGGATGCCCAGTCCCATGCTCAAACCAAATCAAAATAATTGCAAACAAAACTCCCCCAGGACTGTTGTTAGTTGGAGGCACCCGTTGTTTCGTGCAAGCCATGGATTGATGCTTGTTGGTGGTGGGGGAGTATAAACTTTACCATTCTGTTTGGGAGCCGCCTATAATGTGTGTAGCATGGAAGACATCGAAATCTCTTGGTTGTTATGTTGACAATGAAAGTATGCCGCTCAAAATATTATTCATCTCTGCGTTAAAATCGAGCTCTAGCACCTCAACAAACCCTGCTTCCCTCTGCGAAGGGCCTATCTATTTACTTTTATGTTGAGTCATCATCCTCTTATTAAAAAGCACCAGCTGGAGAGCACCGCTGTCATTTGCATTCATTACTATTAGTTTATATTGAGTATGACTAGATCTCTTTTACCATGAATTACAATATTTAGTCAGTTCTTGATCTTCAGAGGTGCTCTGCATTTATGTTTTGCGGTCTCAGAAAGGGCTAGCGAGATACCATCTTGTTATATCATATTACGATTGTTTTGAGAAAGTGTTGTCATCCGAGATTTATTATTATTGCTTGCTAATTGATTATGCCATTGATATGAGTAAATGTGAGACCTAAATGTTATTGTGAATATGGTTAGTTCATAATCTTTGCTGAAAACTTGAATGCTGGCTTTACATATTTACAACAACAAGAGCAAACAGAGTTTGTAAAAGTTTTTCTTTATCACTTTCAGTTTATCAACTGAATTGCTTGAGGACAAGCAAAGGTTTAAGCTTGGGGGAGTTGATACGTCTCCATCGTATCTACTTTTCCAAACACTTTTGCCCTTGTTTTGGACTCTAACTTGCATGATTTGAATGGAACTAACCCGGAATGACGCTGTTTTCAACAGAATTGCCATGGTGTTATTTTTGTGCAGAAATAAAAGTTCTCGGAATGACCTGAAACTTCACGGAGAATATTTTTGGAATTAATAAAAAATACTGGTGAAAGAATCAAGACCAGGGGGTCCACACCCTGTCCACGAGGGTGGGGGCGCGCCCCCTGCCTCGTGGGCCCCCTGGTGCTCCACCGACCTCAACTCCAACTCTATATATTCACATTCGGGGAGAAAAAAATCAGAGAGAAGGATTCATCGCGTTTTACGGTACGGAGCCGCCGCCATGCCCTAATCTCTCTCGGGAGGGCCGATCTGGAGTCCGTTCGGGGCTGCGGAGAGGGGAATCCGTCGCCGTCGTCATCATCAACCTTCCTCCATCACCAATTTCATGATGCTCACCGCCGTGCATGAGTAGTTCCATCGTAGGCTTGCTGGACGGTGATGGGTTGGATGAGATTTACCATGTAATCAAGTTAGTTTTGTTAGGGTTTGATCCCTAGTATCCACTATGTTCTGAGATTGATGTTGCTATGACTTTGCTATGCTTAATGCTTGTCACTAGGGCTCGAGTGACATGATTTCAGATCTGAACCTATTATGTTTTCACGAATATATGTGAGTTCTTGATCCTATCTTGCAAGTCTATAGTCACCTATTATGTGTTATGATCCGTTAACCCCGAAGTGTCAATAATCAGGATACTTACCGGTGATGACCGTAGTTTGAGGAGTTCATGTATTCCCTAAGTGTTAATGCTTTGGTCTGGTACTCTATTAAAAGGAGGCCTTAATATCCCTTAGTTTCCATTAGGACCCTGCTGCCACGGGAGGGTAGGACAAAAGATGTCATGCAAGTTCTTTTTCCATAAGCACGTATGACTATATTCGAATACATGCCTACATTACATTGATGAATTGGAGCTAGTTCCGTGTCACCCTATGTTATAACTATTGCATGAGGAATCGCATCCGACATAATTATCCATCACTGATCCAATGCCTACGAGCTTTTCACATATTGATCTTTGCTTAGTTACTTTACCGTTGCCATTGTTACAATTACTACAAAACTGCTACTATTACTCTTGCCACCGTTACCGTTACTTCCATACTACTTTGCTACTAAATACTTTGCTGCAAATATTAAGTTTTCCAGGTGTGGTTGAATTGACAACTCAACTGCTAATACCTGAGAATATTCTTTGGCTCCCCTTGTGTCGAATCAATAAATTTGGGTTGAATACTCTACCCTCGAAAACTGTTGCGATCCCCTATATTTGGGGGTTATCAAGACTATTTTTTGGCGCCGTTGCCGGGGAGCATAGCTCTATTCTTTGAGTCACTTGGGATTTATATCTGTTGATCACTATGAGGAACTTGAAAGACGAAAGAACTAAGATTTTTCCCTCAACTATGAGTGGAGGTAAGGAACTGCCATCTAGCTCTGCACTTGATTCACCTTCTGTTATGAGTAAATTTGCGACACCTACACATGCGATTGATTCTGATAGGTCGCAAGTTATTGATGATGCAACTTCTGCTTTGCATGATACTTATGATGAAACTACTTCTATGCTTGATACTACTATGCCACTAGGTGAATTTCTTGATGAACAACTTGCTAGGGCTAGAGAGAATGAAATTATTGAAACTGATAATATTGATGAAAGTGATGATGAAGATTCTCCCCCTAGATATGAATTGCCTGTTGTGCCTGAGGGTTATGTTATGGATGAAGAAACTGCTAGAGACTTTCTTGCTTGCAATGATAGATATGATCTTAAGAAACTGCTAGTTAAGCTGAAAGAAAAATCTTTGAATGCTAGAATGAAATATGACCCTTCTTTTGCTACTTCACCTATCTGTATTTCCGATAAGGATCATGATTTCTCTATCGACCCAGAGATAATTACTTTGGTTGAATTTGATCCTTTTTGTGGCTATGAATCTGAAACTGTTGTGGCACATCTTACTAAATTAAATGATATAGCCACCCTATTCACAAATGATGAGAAAACTCGCTACTACTATATCCTTAAGTTATTTCCGTTCTCATTAAAGGGTGATGCTAAAACACGGTTTAATTCTCTTGATCCTGGTTGTGTGCGTAGTCCCCAGGATATGATTTATTACTTCTCTGCTAAATATTTCCCCGCTCATAAGAAACAAGCTGCCTTAAGGGAAATATATAATTTTGTGCAAATTGAAGAAGAGAGTCTCCCACAAGCTTGGGGGAGGCTTCTCCAATTACTTAATGCTTTGCCTGATCATCCTCTCAAGAAAAATGAAATACTTGATATCTTTTATAATGGACTAACCGATGCTTCCAGAGACCACCTGGATAGTTGTGCTGGTTGTGTTTTCAGGGAAAGAACAGTTGATCAAGCTGAATTGCTATTGAATAATATGTTGACTAATGAAAATAATTGGAACTTCCTGAACCAACTCCTAAGCCAACTTCGAAGAAAAGGGGTATTCTATTTATCAGTCCTGAAGATATGCAAGAGGCAAAGAAATCTATGAAAGAAAAGGGTATTATAGCTGAAGATGTTAAGAATTTACCACCTATTGAAGAAATACATGGTCTTGATAACCCGACACAGGTAGTAAAGGTAAATTCTCTCTATAGATTTGATGAAGGTGATATTCCTTGTTATAAGTCTGGTAGCCAATGTTTAGATGAGTTTGATAATTTTATTGTTAAACAAGAAAACTTCAATGCTTATGTTGGTAGACAGTTGAAACGAAATGCTTATATGAATGAACACTTGAGTGATTATATGTCTAGAGTTAAAGGTGAACTTAAACTCATTAGTAAACATGCTTCTATGGTTACCACTCAAGTAGAACAAGTGTTGAAAGCTCAAAATGATTTGCTCAATGAATTACATAATAAGAAAAATGATAATGCCGTTAGAGTTATGACTAGAGGAGTTAAAATGACTAAGGAACCTTTGTATCCTGAGGGCCACCCTAAGAGAATTGAGCAGGATTCTCAGAGAACTAATGTTGATGCACCTAGTCCTTCTAAAAGGAAGAAAAAGAAAAATGATAGGACTTTGCATGCTTCAAGTGAACCTGTTGTTGACACACCTGAGAATCCCAATGATATTTCTATTTTTGATGCTGAAACACAATCTGGTAATGAACATGAACCTAGTGATAATGTTAATGATGATGTTCATGTTGATGCTCAACCTAGCAATAACAATGATGTAGAGATTGAACCAGCTGTTGATCTTGATAACCCACAATCAAAGAATCAACGTTATGATAAGAGAGACTTCGTTGCTAGGAAGCACGGTAAAGAAAGAGAACCATGGTTTCAGAAACCCATGCCTTTTCCTCCTAAACCATCCAAGAAAAAGGATGATGAGGATTTTGAGCGCTTTGCTGAAATGATTAGACCTATCTTTTTGCGTATGCGTTTGACTGATATGCTTAAAATGAATCCTTATGCTAAGTATATGAAAGATATTGTTACAAATAAAAGAAAGATATCGGAAGCTGAAATTTCCACCGTGCTTGCTAATTATACTTCTAAAGGTGGAATACCTAAGAAACTAGGAGATCCAGGAGTACCAACTATACCACTGCTCCATTAAAAGAAACTATGTTAAAACTGCTTTATGTGATCTTGGAGTCGGTGTTAGTGTTATGCCTCTCTCTTTATATCGTAGACTTGATTTGAATAAGTTGACACCTACTAAAATATCTTTGCAAATGGACGATAAATCAACTGCTATACTTGTCAGTATTTGCGACGATGTGCGTGTTGTGGTTGCAAGCGTTACTATTTTAACGGACTTTGTTATTCTTGATATTCCCGAGGACGATAGTATGTCGATTATCCTTGGTAGAACTTTTTGAATACTGTAGGGGCTGTTATTGATTGCAACAAAGGCAATGTCACTTTTCATGTTAATGGTAATGAGCATACGGTACACTTTCCGAGGAAACAACCTCAAGTCCACAACATCAATTCTATTGGAAAAATTCCAACAATTACAATTGGAGGTTTTGAATTTCCCCTTCCTACTGTCAAGAAGAAATATGATATTCTTATTATTGGGGACGTGCATATCCCCGTTGAGGTAACTTAGTGTTATTCGAAATTTCTCCGGTTCCATGTTATTCGAAAAGAGTTTGTTAACACGACTTGATCAACCTTGTTAATGGATTCCTTTTGATGAGCATGAGATGGATGAAGTTAGAAAGCACAACCTTCTGTACCCTCCTTTTACTTTCTGTTATTTAGATTAAATAAAGCAAAAATAGTATTTTTCAGTCTGTTTTCTGAATTATCCGTGCAATAAAAAAAATACCCCGAAAATAAAAGTTCTCCAAATGTCCCGAAAATGAAATATGATTTTTCTAGAACATTTAAGAATATTTGGCACTGAGAACACATCAGGGGGAGCCAGCACCTGGCCACGAGGGTCCAGGGCGCGCCCCCTGCCTCGTGGGCCCCTGGTGGCCCCCTCCAGTTATTCCTGCACCCACACACTTCGTCTTCCTCCAGAAAAAATCACCACCTATCTCAAACCCGTGTTCTAGGTCGTTTTGCTGCGATTTTTGATCTCCTTGCTCAAAGCTCCATTCATAAAACTGCTTTGGGGGATTGTTCTTTGGTATGTGACTCCTCCAATGGTCCAATTAGTTTTTGTTCTAGTGCTTTATTTATTGCAAATTTTTGCTGCCTAGGTGACCCTGTTCTTGAGCTTGAATGTCAAATTTATATGGTCCCAAGTAGTTCTAATGCATGATATAGTCTCTAGGCACTCTTGGGAGTAGTTGCTATCAATTTTGTTGAGTTTGGTTCACTTTTATTTTGAGTTACTAAAAATTTCAGAAATTTTCAGAAAATGATGAAGAGATTATTGAGGGGCTCTTCGAGCCGAAGCTCGAAGGATAAGCAAAGTGAAGAGGATAAGAAGCCCAAATATAATCTTCCTCGCACCATGATGACCCACAAGTATAGGGGATCTATCGTAGTCCTTTCGATAAGTAAGAGTGTCGAACCCAACGAGGAGCAGAACGAAATGACAAGCGGTTTTCAGTAAGGTATTCTCTGCAAGCACTGAAATTATCGGTAACAGATAGTTTTGTGATAAGGTAATTTGTAACGGGTAACAAGTAATGAAAGTAAACAAGGTGCAGCAAGATGGCCCAATCCTTTTTGTAGCAAAGGACAAGCCTGGACAAACTATTATATAGAGAAAAGCGCTCCCGAGGACACATGGGAATTATCGTCAAGCTAGTTTTCATCACGCTCATATGATTCACGTTCGTTACTTTGATAATTTGGTATGTGGGTGGACCGGTGCTTGGGTGCTGCCCTTCCTTGGACAAGCATCCCACTTATGATTAACCCCTATTGCAAGCATCCACAACTACAAAAGAAGTATTAAGGTAAACCTAACCATAGCATGAAACATATGGATCCAAATCAGCCCCTTATGAAGCAACTCATAAACTAGGGTTTAAGCTTCTGTCACTCTAGCAACCCATCATCTACTTATTACTTCCCAATGCCTTCCTCTAGGCCCAAACAATGGTGAAGTGTCATGTAGTCGACGTTCACATAACACCACTAGAGGAAAGATAACATACATCTCATCAAAATATCGAACGAATACCAAATTCACATGACTACTTATAGCAAGACTTCTCCCATGTCCTCAGGAACAAACGTAACTACTCACAAATCATATTCATGTTCATAATCAGAGGTATATTAATATGCATAAAGGATCTGAACATATGATCTTCCACCAAATAAACCAACTAGCATCAACTACAAGGAGTAATCAAC
Source organism: Triticum aestivum (assembly GCF_018294505.1). Lineage (NCBI taxonomy): Eukaryota > Viridiplantae > Streptophyta > Magnoliopsida > Poales > Poaceae > Triticum > Triticum aestivum. The sequence goes on from NC_057814.1 coordinate 508,499,027, forward strand.
ACTACTAGCAACCCACAGGTACCAATCTGAGGCTTTGGGACAAAGATTGGATACAAGAGATAAACTAGGGTTTTAGAGGAGATGGTGCTGGTGAAGATGTTGATGGAGATTGACCCCCTCCCGATGAGGGGATCGTTGGTGATGACGATGGCGACGATTTCCCCCTCCCGGAGGGATGTTTCCCCGGCAGAACAGCTCCGCGGGAGCCCTAGATTGGTTCCGCCAAGGTTCCGCCTCATGGCGGCGGTGTTTCGTCCCGAAAGCTTGCTTATGATTTTTCCAAGGTAAAAGACTTCATATAGCAGAAGATGGACACTGGAGGCCTGCCAGGGGGCCCACGAGGCAGGGGGCGCGCCCCCCACCCTCGTGGACGGTGGGTGGCCCCCTCTGGTACTTTCTTCGCTCAGTATTTTTATTAATTTCAAAAATAACTTCCGTGGAGTTTCAGGACTTTTGGAGTTGTGCCAAATAGGTCTCTAATATTTGCTCTTTTTCCAGCCCAGAATTCCAGCTGTCGGCATTCTCCCGCTTGATGTAAACCTTGTAAAATAAGAGAGAATAGGCATAAGTATTGTTACATAACGTGTAATAACAGCCCATAATGCAATAAATATCGATATAAAAGCATGATGCAAAAAGGATGTATCACACCACAGAGGTTCAGCAGTGTGAATGGCCTTGTGATGAGTTCTAGAGAGAAGCCGGGATTCATGATGATTTTTATTATTTGGCTGAGAATGCAAGCCTCACCGACTTCCTCCACGACCAGCTCGATCAATATCTCCTACTCACTAATATTTTTGTGTAAAATTTTCATTTCCATGCTAGGAGATCACCACCTTCGGTGGATTTTTATTTATATGATGAGTATAGGGAGATGTCACTTTATGATTATTGTGTGGTTTGCAAGTTGCCTTTTGAGGGCAGCATCGAGGAACCACATCCTAGGGATGTGGCAGGATTTATTGATATGATTACTGTAGGTGAAACGAGAAAAGTGTTGGAAGCAAGAACTACTAGCATACATTTCCCTGTTCTATGTTACTATGCAATATTTGCCAGTAGATGTTTAATTCGCCGCGGGAACAGTGGGGGCCTCAGTGCTCCTGACCTCGTCATTTTGCGCCAAGCTTTATTCCGTGACAGAACTTTTAGTTTGGGTCTTATGGTTGCTAAACGGTTGAGTCTAAACCATACAAAGGGCCCCATTTTTCGAGGTATCTTTGCTTCGTGTCTTGCTAAATACTTTGAGATACCTATTAGGCATTATGAGAAAGAAGAAAAGTTGCTGCCCCCTGTCTCTCTAGATTATAAGAGTATGGTAGCACATGACTTTATTGTTAAAAATAAGAAAAAGATGCTTAACTATAGACTGATATTTGATAAAAATTACTTTGAGACTATTACCTTGCCTGCTCCTTCTTTGTTCAACATATCTTCAGGCATGTACCTTGTTCTGCCGGAGGCCATTCATGCCTACTGGAGCCTAACACCAGCTGCAGAGCCCGAGCCGGAGCCACCACTTGATCCTCACCGTCAGTCTGTTTATCAGTGGGATCCAGAGGAGATCTCCAACCAATGGCACCCCGAGGATCCTCCTCGGTACACCGGAGAGAGTAGCTTTGATCCATGGGCATAGACCAACTTAGGCCAAAAGCCTAAGCTTGGGGGAGTATGTATTTCTCACCGACATTACATTCATGTTCACACACTCATTCCAGTTGTCGGTGCTCATACTTTTTCATTGTACTATCCATGCTAGTTTATTTTTTCTCTCGCTTTCTTCTTGTGTGTGTGAAAAACCTTGAGAAAAACAAAAAAAATTAGTTGTAGCTCTAGCTAGTTTACTTTCCATGCTTGTAGTAGTAATAATTAAAAGAAAACCCAAAAATATTCCTCGTTCTTCTTTTGTTTGTTGGGAGCTTTCCCGTGTAAATAGTTTTATTTCTTTTCTTTTCTTTGGGGGTCGAGAGGAGAAGACCATAATGAAAATGTTGAAGTGGCTGTTATATGCATTATTGTTGATTTAACAAAGAGCCCATGTTACCTTGTCTTCTCCTGTGTATTAAATGCTTGCAGATTCCAGCTTAGTCCAATGCACGTGCATTATTATTATTATTATCCACACCGTTCGGTTGTGCAAGTGAAAGGCAATAATGACGATATATGATGGACTGATTGAGATGAGAGAAGCTGGTATGAACTCGACCTCTCTTGTTTTTGTAAATATGATTAGTTCATCATTCCTGATTCAGCCTATTATGAATGAAACATGTTTGCAATGACAATTTGAGATTATAGTTGCTTATACCATGCTTAATTAGCTAGGAGTTTATAATGGTTTACCTTGCGTGCCAACATGCTATTAAAATGGTTGTGATGTGGTATGATAGGGTGGTATCCTGCTTTGAATGATTCGAGTGACTTGACTTGGCACATGTTCACACATGTAGTTGAAACAAAATCAACATAGCCTCCATGATATTTATGTTCATTGTGCATTATATCCTACTCATGCTTGCACTCAATGTTTATTAATTTCAATGCATTTCATGACTGTTGTCGCTCTCTAGTTGGTCGCTTCCCAGTCTTTTTCTAGCCTTCACTTGTACTAAGCGGGAGTACTGCTTGTGCATCCACTTCCATAAACCCCAAAGTTATTCCATATGAGTCCACCATACCTTCCTATATGCGGTATCTACCTGCCGTTCCAAGTAAATTTGTATGTGCCAAACTCTAAACCTTCAAACGAAATTCTGTTTTGCATGCTCGAATAGCTCATGTATCAACTAGGGCTGTTTGTATCTTCCATGCTAGGCGGGTTATTCTCAAGAGGAGTGGACTCCGCTCCTCACTCACGAGAAAATGGCTGGTCACCGGGATGCCCAGTCCCATGCTCAAACCAAATCAAAATAATTGCAAACAAAACTCCCCCAGGACTGTTGTTAGTTGGGGGCACCCGTTATTTCAGGCAAGCCATGGATTGATGCTTGTTGGTGATGGGGGAGTATAAACTTTACCATTCTGTTTGGGAACCGCCTATAATGTGTGTAGCATGGAAGATATCGAGATCTCTTGGTTGTTATGTTGACAATGAAAGTATGCCGCTCAAAATATTATTCATCTCTGCGTTAAAATCGAGCTCTGGCACCTCTACAAATCCCTGCTTCCCTCTGCGAAGGGCCTATCTATTTACTTTTATGTTGAGTCATCATCCTCTTATTAAAAAGCACCAGCTGGAGAGCACCGCCGTCATTTGCATTCATTACTATTAGTTTATACTGAGTATGAGTATGACTGGATCTGTTTTACCATGAATTACAATGTTTAGTCAGTTCTTGATCTTCAAAGGTGCTCTGCGTTTATGTTTTGCGGTCTCAGAAAGGGCTAGCGAGATACCATCTTGTTATATCACATTACGATTGTTTTGAGAAAGTGTTGTCATCCGAGATTTATTATTATTGCTCGCTAGTTGATTATGCCATTGATATGAGTAAATGTGAGACCTAAATGTTATTGTGAATATGGTTAGTTCATAACCTTTGCTGAAAACTTGAATGTTGGCTTTACATATTTATAACAACAAGAGCAAACAGAGTTTGTAAAAGTTTTTCTTTATCACTTTCAGTTTATCAACTGAATTGCTTGAGGACAAGCAAAGGTTTAAGCTTGGGGGAGTTGATACGTCTCCATCGTATCTACTTTTCCAAACACTTTTGCCCTTGTTTTGGACTCTAACTTGCATGATTTGAATGGAACTAACCCGGACTGACGCTGTTTTCAGCAGAATTGCCATGGTGTTATTTTTGTGTAGAAATAAAAGTTCTCGGAATGACCTGAAACTTCACGGAGAATATTTTTGGAATTAATAAAAAATATTGGCGAAAGAATCAAGACTAGGGGGCCCACACCCTGTCCACGAAGGTGGGGGCGCGCCTACCCCCTGGGCGTGCCCCCTGCCTCGTGGGCCCTCTGGTGCTCCACCGACCTCAACTCCAACTCTATATATTCACGTTCGGGGAGAAAAAAAATCAGAGAGAAGGATTCATCGCGTTTTACGATACGGAGCCGCTGCCAAGCCCTAATCTCTCTCGGGAGGGCTGATCTGGAGTCCGTTCGGGGCTCCGGAGAGGGAAATCCATCGCCATCGTCATCATCAACCTTCCTCCATCACCAATTTCATGATGCTCACTACCGTGCGTGAGTAATTCCATCGTAGGCTTGCTGGACGGTGATGGGTTGGATGAGATTTACCATGTAATCGAGTTAGTTTTGTTAGGGTTTGATCCCTAGTATCCACTATGTTCTGAGATTGATGCTGCTATGACTTTTCTATGCTTAATGCTTGTCACTAGGGCCCGAGTGCCATGATTTTAGATCTGAACCTATTATGTTTTCATGAATATATGTGAGTTCTTGATCCTATCTTGCAAGTCTATAGTCACCTATTATGTGTTATGATCCGTTAACCCCAAAGTGACAATAATCGGGATACTTACCGGTGATGACCGTAGTTTGAGGAGTTCATGTATTCACTAAGTGTTAATGCTTTGGTCTGGTACTCTATTAAAAGGAGGCCTTAATATCCCTTAGTTTCCATTAGGACCCCTCTGCCACGGGAGGGTAGGACAAAAGATGTCATGCAAGTTCTTTTTCCATAAGCACGTATGACTATATTCGGAATACATGCCTACATTACATTGATGAATTGGAGCTAGTTCTATGTCACCCTATGTTATATCTATTGCATGAGGAATCACATCCGACATAATTATCCATCACTGATCCAATGCCTACGAGCTTTTCACATATTGATCTTTGCTTAGTTACTTTACCGTTGCCATTGTTACAATTACTACAAAACTGCTACTGTTACTCTTGCCACCGTTACCGTTACTTCCATACTACTTTGCTACTAAATACTTTGTTGCAGATATTAAGTTTTCCAGGTGTGATTGAATTGACAACTCAACTGCTAATACTTGAGAATATTCTTTGGCTCCCCTTGTGTCGAATCAATAAATTTGGGTTGAATACTCTACCCTCGAAAACTGTTGCGATCCCCTATACTTGTGGGTTATCACTAACCTCCGATCACTGCAAGTACTTCCCGACTGCTCCGCTTCAATATATGACCTTTCAATAATGTGCTCATAGTTGGTTTGCGGCGGAGACGGTGGTGGTCGCTTCAGGGCATCGATAGTGCGCTGAACTTTCACGGAATCTATCTTATCCTCCGGAGGTGGATGTTTCATAGCTCTTCGCATTTCAAAGAAGTCCCTCACTTGGGCTTGACAGATCTCCGTGTTTTCCTCCACGGTCCTCTCGTATGGTAACTTCTCTAGAGGCTTGAGAGATGGACCGAATCTGTATTGCCTCCCGCCTCTGGCTGTATTGCTAGATGTCGGAGCAGCCGGAGCGGCGGCAGCTGTCTTCCTTTGTTGCTTACGAGGCGGAGAAGGAGGTGGAGTGCTATGACGCGCCGGAGCAGCCGGAGCGGCGGCGGCTGTCTTCCGCCGTTGCTGATGAGGCGGAGGAGGAGGCGGGCTGCTAGGACGCGCCGGAGCAGGCGGAGAAGGAGGCGGAGTGTGGCAATGGGCCGGAGCAGCCAAAGAAGGAGGCAGAGTGCCCTGGTCACTCGCTGGAGGAGGAGGAGGAGGCGGAGTGCCCCGACTCACCGGAGGAGGAGGAGGAGGCAGAGGCGTCCAGTTCGGAAGCTTCATGTGCTCCTTCCGCCTTGGACATGGCTTCAGAGCAAGACACAACCGAGTCTCCCCTTCACCGGTAGGGTGGTCAAGCTCGAGCTCCTTAAATCCCTCCGTTATTTCATCCACCATCACAAGAGCATAGCCTTATGGAATCGGAAAGCTGTGAAATGTTGCGCCGGGTTCAGGAGGTGCAACAGAGCCGACAGCCGCCTTGACTTTGAGGTCTGCCATTGCGTCATAAGGTGGCAATCTTGAGCCTCCGTGATAGCATCCACGGGGTAGCTAGGAGCCGTGAAGTCAGGCTGCTGAAGGATCTCGGTGGAAGCCATGCTGCTTCTCCGCTGAGATGGCGGGGTAGCTCCGGCAGGTCGCTGGCTGTGAACTGCTTGTTCCTCTAGCGCTCGTACCCTTGCATTCAGCTTCTACAGTTCGGTCTGCTCTAGTTTTCTGTTCCTCTCCCGGGTTTTGTAACCGCCTGCACCGGGAAACCCAACCTTCCATGCAATGGAGCCCGCCGTGCCTCGTGTTCGTCTAGGGTGCTCAGGATTCCCGAGGGCCTCTGTGAGCTCGTCGTTCTCTCTGTCAGGAACGAACGTCCCTTGTTGCGCCACGGCGATATACTGCTAAAGCTTCTTGACGGGTATTTCAAGTTATTCGTTCGTCCAAACGCACTTCCCTGTTTCAGGGTCCAAGGTTCCCCCAACCCCGAAGAACCAAGTCCTTGAACGGTCTGGCCAGTTCAATGTCTCTGGTTCGACCCCTTTATCAAGCAGGTCACTCTCAGCCTTGTCCCACAACGGCCGGGCTTTGAGGTAGCCACCTGACCCCATGCGATGGTGATGCTCCTTCTTTGCAGCATTTATCTTGTTTGTCGCTGACATCTTCTTACTCTTCTCCGATGTCTTGTAGGCCACAAATGCGGGCCAATGATCACTTATCTTCTCAAATCGGCTAGTGAATTCTGGAGTCTTCTTTTTGTCGACAAACGTTGATTTCAACTCATTCTTCCACCTCCTGAATAGATCTGCCATCTTCTTAAGAGCATGAGCCTTGACCAATGGCTCTATAACTGGCTTATCCGGATCCTCCTCTGGCGGTAGGGTGAAATTTTCCTTCAGCGCGGTCCAAAGATCATCTTTCTGTCTATCATTGACATAAGACACTTGAGGGTCTTCGTTCTTAGGCTTATTCCATTGGTGGATGCAGATCGGGATCATGTCCCTAACAAGAACCCCGCACTGAGCAGAAAATGCTTCCTTGGTCCGGCTGGGTTCAATCAGTTGGCCATTGCCCGCGATTGCTCTGATCGTGAACCTTTCATCCTGGTGCAACTTTTTCTTCGGGCCTCGTCTCGTTACCGAAGTTTGGCTCGATCCGAAGGGCTAGAAAAGAAGAAAGAAGAGTTTATATATATATATATATATATATATATATATATATGTGTGTGTGTGTGTGTGTGTGTGTGTGTGTGTGTGTGTGTACATACCAAAACAATTAATGCATCAATTAGCTAGTCAGCACATGGCTTAATTAATGGGATAATTAGATTTATGCCCCTAGTTGTGTCCCACTCGTCTGTTTTACCCCTAATTCCCAAAAGTCACTGGTTCTGTCCAAGTAACTTTGCTCCTATTATGCTTTTTCCCTTTGACCGTTTGACCATCAGTTTGAAAACTTCATAACTAATTCATACTAAATCAGAAAAATGCAAATAAGATACCAAAATGTTCAGAAAAACATCACCTATACGTCAGTGTCATTAGCATTCATGAAAAAAGTGTTGGAAAGTGCCCATCCGAGTTTTAGCTCTTATGCTACCACCATGAATAGTAAAATCTAAAAAAGTTCAAAAAAACTAAAATAAAATTGGTGGCAAAGAATGACAAATGTTTTAAGTGCCTGCCATGTTTCATCAGGGAATAACATTCGTGGGTGCCGCGGCAAAAAAAACAATCAGCACTCCAAAATAGATTATTTTTTGCCACGACTTCCACGAATGTCGTTCCCTAATGAAACTTGGCAAGCACTTTGAACATTTGTTGTTCTTCGCCACCATATTTTTTTTGATTTTTTTTGAATTTTTTTAGAGTTCACTATTCATGGTGGTATCAAAAGAGCTAAAACTCGGATGTGCACTTTTCAACACTTTTTTCATGAATGCAAATGACACTGACATATAGGTGATGTTTTTCTGAACATTTTGGTATCTTATTTGCATTTTTCTGATTCAGTATGAATTAGTTATGAAGTTTTCAAACTGACGGTCAAATGGTCAAAGGGCAAAAGCATAAGAGGAGCAAAGTGACTTGGACAGAACCGGTGACTTTTGGGAATTAGGGGTAAAACAGACGAGTGGGACACAACTAGGGGCATAAATCTAATTATCCCTTAATTAATATATATACCTCGCCGGACTTTGCAACAGCTCCTTCCGCCGTTCGGTCATCGGAGCCGTCATCACGGTCTCCTTCCACCGGCATTCGGTCACCGGAGCCATCATGATCATGTCCTTCCACCTCCATTGTTCGATCACCGGAGCCTGCTTCACCCTCTCCTTCTAGACCATCGGTGTCGCTGAGATACGACAAGACATCACCTCCACCGTGGATTATGTCCCCCAACAACTGTTCTGCTTCCAAGTCTCGGTGCTCCATAGTTTCTGCAAATATTACAACATGGCAATTAATATACAAACATGACAGATGGATATATTAGTGGCAAACGTAGACCTAGCTAGCTCGATGCTTCTACGGTTTGGGGTGGACTTGACAATGCTTCTAGGGTTTGGGGTGGCCTCGGCAACGCTTCTAGGGTTTGGGGTGGCCTCGACAACGCTTATAGGGTTTGGGGTGGCCTCGACAACGCTTCTAGGGTTTCTCTCATGAATGTCCGACGTCTGGACCGACAAGGGATTTAACAAAATGATGCCATTCTGGATGTGCAGAAAATGGTCCCTATTTTTCCTGATCACATCTACCCTTCTATATGTCACGTTGTCTAGCGTCAAAGAATTCAAGAAAACCATGACTTCATCATTAGCCGGAAATGATAGGCGCATAATGGTACGAAGCTCTTCAAAGTTGTTTTGGAACGGAGTTCCCGATAGAATAATTCGCTTTTTGGTACGAAGTTCAACAAGAGCCTTCCGAATATCGCTATTTGGAAGGTCTTTGCTGAAATTCATATGAAAAGGCGAATTATTCTATCAGGAACTCCGTTCCAACACAACTTTGAAGAGCTTTGTAGCATCATACGCCTGTTACTTCTGGCAAATGATGAAGCCATGGATTTCTTCAATACTTTGACACACAACGTGACATATAGAGGAATATGTATACATATATGAGTTCAGAAAAAAAATTGGATCAACTTGTGCACATCCATAATGGGGGCATTCTTGATAAATCTGGACCCTCGACCCCTCGACGACCCTCGACCCTCTACCCTAGTTCACGACCCTCGACCGCTCGGCGATCCACGACCCTCTACCCTAGTTCCCGACCCTCGACCCCCTCATGTCATATCCGACGTCCCCCCTCATGTCATGTCCGATGTCCGGACCGACAAGGGATTTAACAAAATGGTGCCATTCTGGATGTGCAGAAAATGGTCCCTATTTTTCCTGATCTCATCTACCCTTCTATATGTCACGTTTGTCTAGTGTCAAAGGATTCAAGAAAACCATGGCTTCATCATTAGGCAAAGTAACAGGCGCATGATGGTACGAAGCTCTCCAAAGTTATTTTTGAACGGAGTCCCAGATAGGATAATTCGCTTTTTGGTACAAACTTCAGCAAGAGCCTTCCGAATATCGCTATTTGGAAGGCCTTTGCTGAAATTCGTACCAAAAGGTGAATTATCCTATTCGGGACTCCGTTCCAAAATAACTTTGGAGAACTTCGTACCATCATGCCCCGGTTACTTGATGAAGCCATGGATTTCTTCAATACTTTGACACAAGGCAACCTCTCGATCCCTCGGCGATCCTCGACTCTCGACCCCTCGACGACCCTTGACCCTAGAACCCTCGGTGTTCCTCGACCCTCGAACCCTCGGTGACCCTCGAACCCTCGGCGACCCTCGACCCTCTACCCTAGTTCCCGACCCTCGACCGCTCGGCGATCCTCGACACCCTCGTTCCCGATAAAAATTAAGAAGAGGAAGAAGAAGAAAAAAAAGAGGAGAAGAAGAAAAAAAACGGAGAAGAAGAAGGAATAGAGGAGAAGAAGAAAAAATAGATTATCTATTTTTTCTTTTTCTCCTCTATTCGTTCTCCTTCTCCTTTTTTTCTTCTTCCTCCTCTTCTTATTTTTTCTCTCCTCTTCTTCTCTTCTTCTTCTCCTTCTTTCTCTTCTTATTTTTTTCTCCTCTTCTTCTCTTTTTTCTCCCCTTTTTCCTCTCCTTCTTTTTCTTCCCTTCTTCCTTCTTCCTTCTTCCTCTTTTCCATACATATAAAAAGTTTAAAAAATACATATGTACATACAAAAAATACATACATACATACATATAAAAAGAAAGCATATATAACAAAGAAAATATATAACAACAACAAAAAAGCAACGCGATGCTACCTCTTGAGCACTGCGTTGGTTTTCCCTTGAAGAGGAAAGGGTGATGCAGCAAAGTAGCGTAAGTATTTCCCTCAGTTTTTGAGAACCAAGGTATCAATCCAGTAGGAGGCCACACGCAAGTCCCTCGTACCTACACAAACAAATAAGAACCTTGCAACCAACGCGATAAAGGGGTTGTTAATCCCTTCACAGCCACTTGCAAAAGTGAGATCTGATAGAGATGATAAGATAATATTTTTGGTATTTTTATGATAAAGATTAAAAGTAAAGATTGCAAAATAAACGGCGACAAAAATAGCTTGTTGACGGGAGATTAATATGATGGAAAATAGACCCGGGGGCCATAGGTTTCACTAGTGGCTTCTCTCAAGATAGCATAAGTATTACGGTGCGTGAACAAATTACTGTCGAGCAATTGATAGAAAAGTGCATAATTATGAGAATATCTAGGCATGATCATGTATGTAGGCATCACGTCCGCGACAAGTAGACCGACTCCTGCCTGCATCTACTACTATTACTCCACACATCGACCGCTATCCAGCATGCATCTAGAGTATTAAGTTCATAAGAACAGAGTAACGCATTAGGCAAGATGACATGGTGTAGAGGGATAAACTCAAGCAATATGATATAAACCCCATCTTTTTATCCTCGATGGCAACAATACAATACGTGCCGTTTCCCCTACTGTCACTGGGATCGAGCACCGCATGATTGAACCCAAAGCTAAGCACTTCTCCCATTGCAAGAAAGATCAATCTACTAGGCCAAACCAAACTGATAATTCAAAGGGACTTGCAAAGATAACCAATCATACATAAAAGAATTCAAAGAAGATTCAAATATTGTTCATAGATAATCTTGATCATAAACCCACAATTCATCGGATCTCGACAAACACACCACAAAAAGAGTTACATCGAATAGATCTCCAAGAAGATCGAGGAGAACTTTGTATTGAGATCCAAAGAGAGAGAAGAAGCCATCTAGCTAATGACTATGGACCCGAAGGTCTGTGGTAAACTACTCACACATCATTGGAGAGGCTATGGTGTTGATGTAGAAGCCCTCCGTGATCGATGCCCCCTCCGGCAGAGCGCCGAAAAAGGCCCCAAGATGGGATCTCACTGGTACAGAAGGTTGCGGCGGTGGAATTAGGTTTTCGTGGTGCCCCTCGATGGTTTCGGGGTACGTAGGTATATATAGGAGGAAGAAGTAGGTCGGTGGAGCTACGAGGGGCCCACGAGAGTGGAGGGCGCGCCCCCTGCCTCGTGGCCTCCTCGTATGTTTCTTGACGTCCACTCCAAGTCCTCTGGATCACGTTTGTTCCAAAAATAACTCTCCCGAAGGTTTCATTCCGTTTGGACTCCGTTTGATATTCCTTTTCTGCGAAACACTGAAATAGGCAAAAAAAACAACAATTTGCACTGGGCCTTGGGTTAATAGGTTAGTCCCAAAAATAATACAAAAGTGTATAAATAAGCCCATTAAACATCCAAAACAAAATATATAATAGCATGGAGCAATCAAAAATTATAGATACGTTGGAGACGTATCACGCGACGGCAGCGGCGGGGCAGGGCAGGGACGCGGTGCTCACAGAGGAGGCGTCGTGGCGGACAGGGGCTGGCCGGGCGGTGTCGGTGTCGGGCCGGGGCAGCGTCGGTGTCGGGGCGGGCAGGGGCGGGCCGGGCGGCGTCGGCGTCGGGGCGGGCAGGGGCGGGCCAGGCGCGTCGACGTCGGTGTCGGGCCGGGGCGGCGTCGACGTCGGGGCGGGCCGGGCAGCGTCGGGGCGGGCAGCGGCGGCGGCGACGGCGCGGTGGAGCAGGCTGACGGCGTCGACAACGACGTGGTGGAGCAGGGCTCGGCGGCTACGGCGACGAGGAGCAGCGCTGGGGCGTCGGGCGGAGAAGAAGTGATCTGTAGAAACTGCTAAGTCTTTGCTATATATACATGAAGCATTGGTCCCGGTTCGTAGCACCAACCGGGACCAATGCCCCCCTTTAGTCCCGGTTGGTGCCACCAACCGGGACCAAAGGTCTCTTTTCAGCAGCCCAAAGGGCGGGAAACAGAGACCTTTGGTCCCGGTTGGTGGCACCAACCGAGACTAAAGGGGGGCATTGGTCCCGGTTCGTGGCGGTGCCACCAACCGGGACCAAAGGCGGGCATTGGTCCCGGTTCGTGGCACCAACCGGGACCAATGGCCTTGCACAGCGGCGTGATGGGAGTTTAGTCCCACCTCGCTAGTTGAGAGAATGCCGCACCTGTTTATAAGGCGCGGTATGCCTGACCCTTCGAGCTCCTCTCCAAAGCAGGCTTACGGGCCTAACCACTCTGTATCCGCCTATGGGCTTGCTGGGCCTTCTCCGGGCCAGAATCCTGGCCCAACAGGCTGGTTGGGTTTCTAGTCGTATTCACGCCGTGGTGGCCCAGTAGGCGGCATTTTTTTAATTTTTTCTAGTATTTTGTTTTGTTTTTTTTGCATTTTTTTGCTTTATTTTTTAATTCTTTTTGCTTTTAGGTCAAAAAAATATAAACTTTTTGTTAGTGCCATTAGTTTTCAAATTTGAATAGTTTAAATTTGAATTCTTTGAAATTTGTGTGAATCACTAGTTTGTGATTAACTTTACTATAAAAATAGATTTTGGAGTGATTCTTTTTCTTGCTATTTAATATTACCGTGTTTTATCATTATATTCAAAAACAGATTTTTTTATTTTAGATTCTAACAAAAAAATCTTTATGATAATTCTTTTTGCTATTAAAGTTTCTAACAAAAAAGTTCTTTATGAAAATTATTTTTGCTTTTAATGTTTTGAACAGAAAATACTTTGATAAGTTTAGTTGCATAAATTTTATATAATTTTAGTTTCAATAATACTAGAGATTTATAAAAGCTTTTTAGTTGGTTCCTTTTGCTATTAGAGTTTCATTAAAGTTTTCTAGTTCATTCTTTTTTCTATTAGAGTTTCATTAAATTTTTTTAGTTTATTATTTTTTCTATTAGAGTTTCATAAAAGTTTTCTAGTTCATTCTTTTTTATATTAGTTCATTCTTTGAGCTAAATGACCCTGAAATTGAAAAGCACTTCAGAGAACTTTGAAGAGGTTAAAAATTGGCATGGTATCATCATTTCACCCACATAGCATGTGCTAAAAAGTTGAGAGGGTTACGGTAAAAACTGGATGCACTTCGTGTACAAAATGGACAATCTCTTTCGAAGTATCAGGATTTCGGACGAAAACTCATCTATTACAAAAGGGATTTCATTTTTTTGAAATTATTTGAACTCCAGACTTTTTGTGTGTTCAAAATGAACCATTCAAAGCCACATCATCAATTTTCAACCCTTTCTGACTTTATCTGTTATTTTTCATGCATTTACTGATTTTTTTGAGCTAAATGGCCCTGAAATGGAAAAGCACTTCAAATGAACTCTAAAGAGGTTGAAAATTGGCATGATATCATCATTTCACCCACATAGCATGTGCTAAAAAGTTGGGAGGGTTACGGCAAAAACTGGATGCACTTCGTGTACAAAATGGACAATCTCTTTTGAAGTATTAGGGCTTCGGACGAAAACTCATCTGTTACAAAAGGGATTTCATTTTTTTTTGAACTTATTTGAACTCCAGACTTTTTGTGTGTTCAAAACGAACCATTCAAGACCACATCATCAATTTTCAACCCTTTCTGACTTCATCTCTTATTTTTCATGCATTTACTCATTTTTTTGAGCCAAATGACCCTGAAATTGAAAAGCACTTCAAATGAACTCTGAAGAGGTTGAAACCTGGCATGGTATCATCATTTCACCCACGTAGCATGTGCTAAAAAGTTGAGAGGGTTACGGCAAAAACTGGATACACTTCGTGTACAAAACGGACAATCTCTTTCGAAGTATCAGGGTTTCATACAGAAACTCGTCTGTTACAAAAGGCATTTCATTTCTTCACATGTAACTGCAGTGATATTCTAGATCAAAGGCATCATCGTAATAGTTGTGGAGAGAAAGTCTTCACTTTTTCTTCGCTTGTGTCCTTTGCTTATTGCGCCGTAACCATGGATATTCTTCATCGCTTAACAGGGTGCTTGGTCAGCCTTGACTTTGAAGGGAAGAATTTCATGAAACTTTTCATAATCTTCAGACATGTATGTCTTGCCCTCCAATCCCACGATGTCTCTTTTTCCTGAAAGAACTATGTGGTGCTTTGGCTCATCATATGATGTATACGCTTTCTTATCTTTTATTTTTCTCGGTTTGGTAGACATGTCCTTCACATAGAAAACCTGCGCCACATCATTGCCTAGGATGAATGGTTCGTCTGTGTACCCAAGATTGTTCAGATCCACTGTTGTCATTCCATACTGTGGGTCTACCTATACCCCGCCTCCTGATAGATTGACCCATTTGCACTTAAACAAAGGGACCTTAAAATCATGTCCGTAGTCAAGTTCCCATATGCCCACTATGTAACCATAATATGTGTCCTTTCCCCTCTTGGTTGCTGCATCAAAGCGGACACCGCTATTTTGGTTGGTGCTCTTTTGATCTTGGGCGATCGCGTAAAATGTATTCCCATTTATCTTGTATCCTTTGTAAATCAATACAGTCGAAGATGGTCCCTTGGACAATGAGTACAGCTCATCAGAAACAGTGTTGTCACCTTTGAGACGTGTTTCCAACCAACTGCCGAAAGTCCTGATGTGTTCACATGTAATCCAGTCGTCACACTGCTCCGGGTGTTTGGAGTGCAGAATGTTCTTGTGTTCATCGACATACGGGGTCACCAAGGTAGAGTTCTATAGAACTGTGTAGTGTGCTTGAGACCAAGAATGCCCGTCCCTACATATTATTGAGTCCCCTCCTAGCGTGCCTTTTCCAGTCAGTCTCCCCTCATACCGCGACTAAGGGATACCAATCTTCTTAAGGCCAGTAATGAAGTCAACACAAAACCCAATGACATCCTCTGTTTGATGGCCCATGGAGATGCTTCCTTCTGGCCTAGCGCGGTTACAGACATATTTCTTTAGGACTCCCATGAACCTCTCAAAGGGGAACATATTGTGTAGAAATACGGGGCCCAGAATGACAATCTCGTCGACTAGATGAACTAGGACGTGTGTCATGATATTGAAGAAGGATGGTGGGAACACCAGCTCGAAACTGACAAGACATTGCGCCACATCACTCCTTAGCCTTGGTAGGATTTTTGGATCGATCACCTTCTGAGAGATTGCATTGAGGAATGCACATAGCTTCACAATGGCTAATCGAACGTTTTCTGGTAGAATCCCCCTCAATGCAACCGGAAGCAGTTGCGTCATAATCACGTGACAGTCATGAGACTTCAGGTTCTGGAACTTTTTCTCTGCCATATTTATAATTCCCTTTATATTAGACGAGAAGCCAGACGGGACCTTCATACTGAGCAGGCATTCAAAGAAGATTTCCTTCTCTTCTTTGGTAAGAGCATAGCTGGCAGGACCTTCATACTGCTTTGGAGGCATGCCGTCTTTTTTGTGCAAACGTTCCAGGTCCTCCCGTGCCTTCGGTGTATCTTTTGTCTTCCCATACACGCCCAAGAAGCCTAGCAGGTTCACGCAAAGGTTCTTCGTCACGTGCATCACGTCGATTGAAGAGTGGACATCTAGGTCTTTCCAGTAGGGTAGGTCCCAAAATATAGATTTTTTTCTTCCACATGGGTGTGCGTCCCTCAGCGTCGTTCGAAACAGATAGTCTGTCGGGACCCTTTCCAAAGATTACGTGTAAATCATTAACCATAGCAAGTACGTGATCACCGGTACGCATGGCGGGCTTCTTCCGGTGATCTGCCTCGCCTTTGAAATGCTTGCCTTTCTTTCGACATTGATGTTTGGTCGGAAGAAATCGACGATGCCCCAGGTACACATTCTTCCTGCATTTGTCCAGGTATATACTTTCAGTGTCAGCTAAACAGTGCGTGCATGCGTGGTATCCCTTGTTTGTCTGTCCTGAAAGGTTACTAAGAGCAGGCCAATCATTGATGGTTACAAACAGCAACGCATGCAGGTCAAATTCTTCCTGATCGAGCTCATCCCACACACGTACACCGTTTCCATTCCATAGCTGTAAAAGTTCTTCAACTAATGGCCTTAGGTACACATCAATGTCGTTGGCGGGTTGCTTTGGGCCTTGGATGAGAACTGGCATCATAATGAACTTCCGCTTCATGCACAGCCAAGGAGGAAGGTTATAGATACATAGAGTCACGGGCCAGGTGCTGTGATTACTGCTCTGCTCCCCGAAAGGATTAATGCCATCTGCGCTTAAACCAAACCATACGTTCCTTGGGTCAACTGCAAACTCAGCCTGGTACTTTCTCTCGATTTTTCTACACTTCGACCCATCAGCGGGTGCTCTCAACTTCCCGTCTTTCTTACGGTCCTCTCTGTGCCATCGCATCAACTTGGCATGCTCTTTGTTTCTGAACAGGCGTTTCAACCGTGGTATTATAGGAGCATACCACACCACCTTCGCAGGAACCCTCTTCCTGGGGGGCTCGCCGTCAACATCACCAGGGTCATCTCGTCTGATCTTATACCGCAATGCACTGCATACCGGGCATGCGTTGAAATCCTCGTACGCACCGCGGTAGAGGATGCAGTCATTAGGGCATGCATGTATCTTCTGCACCTCCAATCCTAGAGGGCATACGACCTTCTTTGCTGCGTACGTACTGTCGGGCAATTCGTTATCCTTTGGAAGTTTCTTCTTCAATATTTTCAGTAGCTTCTCAAATCCTTTGTCAGGCACACCTTTCTCTGCCTTCCACTGCAGCAATTCTAGTACGGTACCGAGCTTTGTGTTGCCATCTTCACAATTGGGGTACAGCCTTTTTTTGTGATCCTCTAACATGTGATCGAACTTCAGCTTCTCCTTTTCACTTTCGCACTGTCTCCTTGCACCAACAATGACCCGGCGGAGATCATCATCGGGCAGATCATCAAGTTCCTCTTGATCTTCAGCTTCCCCCGTTGCAGCATCACCGTATTCAGGGGGCACATAGTTGTCATCGTCATCTTCTTCTTCGTTGTCTTCCATCATAACCCCTATTTCTCCGTGCTTGGTCCAAACATTATAGTGTGGCATGAAACCCTTATAAAGCACATAAAACCATTCTGCTTGTTTGCCTCAGCCACTTCGAGAAAATTATGCACGCCCTTAATGTACTCGGAGGTGTGTATGTCACCGTACATCCACTGTCGGTTCATCTGCGTGCATTATATATATAATTAAGTGTGTCAAAAACCATTACAGAACATCATGAATAGATAAGTGACCAAATTAATAGAAGTACATCATCACATTAAAACCAAAGTACATACATAGTTCTCATTGAACAACATATAGCTCTCCAGAGCATCTAATTAAACCATACATTGAAACTATGTAAAACATTTCAATGCAACAACAAATGCGATCATAATCGCAACCAAGGTAACAATTGATCCAACAGCATAATGATACCAAGCCTCGGTATGAATGTCATATTTTCTAATCTTTCTAATCTTCAAGCGCATTGCATCCATCTTGATCTTGTGATCATCGACGACATCCGCAACATGCAACTCCAATATCATCTCCTCCTCAATTTTTTTTCCTTCAAGTAATTGTTTTGTTCTTTAACTATTTTTAACCTCTCGACAATAGGGTCGGTTGGAATTTCCGGTTCACATACCTCCTAGATAAATAAAATCTATGTCACGTTGGTCGACATAATTGTCATAAACAATAAATGAACCAAATAGTTATAAAAGATAATATATACCACATCCGAATCATAGACAGGACGAGGGCCGACGGGGGCAGATACCAAAACCATCGCACTATATAATAACAAGAAATAATAAAAGTAAAAAAATTAGACAAGTATCTATCTAATCATACAAGTAAGAATTTTTTTTAGAAAGAAGATAAGAACAAGAGGCTCACCATGGTGGTGCCGGTGACGAGATCGGCACGGGCGATCGACGGCGGTGAAGACGGGGACGGGACGTGACGGACCGCTAAACCTAGACAAATCTTGAGGAAAATTGAGCTTGAAGAGGAGAAAGCTTAAGTAGTGTGGCTCAGGCATTTCATCAAACACCTCATGTGCATAGGAGGTGAGCTAGAGCACCACAAAGCTCTCCCCTCGCCGGCCAGAAAAACAGAGCAGTGGAGTGCTCTGTTCGCGGGCGAGGGGTATATATAGCCACCTTATTGGTCCCGGTTCGTGGTTGGAACCGTGACCAAAGGTGATGTGGGCCAGGAGCGAGGCCCATTGGTCCCGGTTCGTGTCTGGAACCGAGACAAAAGGGTCCAGACGAACCGGGACCAATGCCCCACGAGGCCCGGCTGGCCCCCTAGGCTCATGAACCGGGACGTATGCCCCCATGGGTCCCGGTTCGTGACTGAACCGGGACTAATGGGCTGGCCAGGCCTGGACCAAAGCCATGTTTTCTACTAGTGTCGGGGTCACCTTCCACCATTGCAACACATGTCGTGTTGCGGATTTTTTTTGTAACATGGGTTATGTTGCGGAAATTTTCCGTAACATGGGTTATGTTGCGGAAATTTTTGTAACATATGTGAAGTTGCAAATTATTTTTGTAACAGATGTTTGGTTGCGGTTTTTTTGTAACAGAGGTCTTGTTGCAATTAAAAAAAATGCAACTAAGGTCTTGTTGTAATTTTTTACAGCAGGGGTCTATTACAGTTTCTCTGCGACAGAGACCTTCTTGCAGAAACTCGCTGAGCAACGGCCACGTCGACCGAAATAAAGGCCGGTGCTCCCTCGGGACGGTGGGGCGACGGTGTACGCAGCTCACCGCGGTGGACACGGATGCCGGTGCTCCCCCGGGACGGCGGGATGCAGCATGAGTTCAGGCACACCGCGACGGCCGATGCTCATGGTGAAGGTGGGCTGCAGCGGCGGCGCCCACGCCTGCGACCTTGCCGGCGTGCTGCCGGCGGTGGCGGTCGAAGTAGTGCGAGAAGGAGTTGGTTTGACGGGGAGCTTGGGAGGAGCACGAGTGGTGGTTGCTCTCGTGGGGATCCAGATCCAGATCCCGCAACATACCAGTTGTCGTGGCGGGAGAGATTGCAACAACGATTCAGTTGCGAAAACTAGTCTAGATAATATGTTGCTTCTAGCCATCTGATTAAAATTTGATCCAACGGTCACGAAGACGGCGGGCCCGCGTGATCATCCATCGGGTGATCTCAATCATTTCCCAAGCTGAAAAGACTCCGTGAATCTTTCAAAATTAGTGAGGGCTTGGAAAATGGCAAATGGTTGTAGGATGTGACTGGTGATCTCACATTCGTTGGGCATATGCAGCTTGTGCACCTCAACTTGGCTATCAGCACGATTGAGCGTGATCCGAACAGACTGGACTGCTTCTCTTGGCCGGCAGACCCCTCAGGTAGTTACACTGCGAGATGCACATATCGTTGCCTTTGCCTCGGAACCCAGAGGGTGGCTTTCGCTTCTTGCATCTGGAAGAGTTGGGCACTTCTTAAGTGCAAGATTTTTGCTTGGCTGGCCGTGCAACATCGCATTTGGACCTCGGACCGAAAAGCTAAGCATGGGCTTCAGGATAGACCCTCAGCATGTTACACGTGCCTGCATGAAGAGGACAACGCTGAGCATATTTTGATTCAGTGTGTGTACGCTAGGGAAGTTTGGCATGAGGGTCTCCAAGCCCTCAACTTGCAGGTCACGAGGCCAACTGAGATCGACAATCTGCTGGATTGGTGGCTAATAGCGAGGAAGGGGAGTGTCAAGGCTAACAAACGGGCTTTTGACACATTTGTGATTGTGGTGACATACGCCCTGTGGAAACAAAGGAATGCTCGAGTTTTCAATAGAAGGAGCCAACAGAGAACCCCGATTGAATTGGTAGACGCGATTCTTCGTGAGCTGCATGAGTAGATTGAGGCCGGAGTTGGAGGAGTTGGGTTGTCACGTTTCGTGAGAGAGTGGGCTTAGGATCTTAGGTGTGGGTTGTAACCAGGTGTTGCCGAGAATGGATATGTACATCCATTCGTAAGGCATCTCTTGTAAATCTATTCTCTATAAAAAAATATGGTACGCTTTTGACGTACTTAAAAAATCTTTCAAAATTATAAACCCCGCACGAGGCCAGCGCGGCGCGCGGCGAGACGCGGAAAAGGAACAACCAAACAGCGCAGAGCAGAGCAGAGGGAGGGAGCAGTAGAGCTGTAGAGGCGCGGAGAGAGAGAGAGACAGAGAGAGAGAGAGAGAGAGACGGGAGCATGGAGGCGGCGGCGGCGGCGAAGACGAGCGTCGTGTGCGTGACCGGCGCAGGAGGCTTCGTCGCCTCGTGGCTCGTCAAGCTCCTCCTCTCCAACTCCAAGGCCCACTACTCCGTCCGCGGCACCGTGCGCGATCCCGGTAAGAGCGCGCCCCGGCCTTCCTTCCCCGTCGCTCCCATTTTTATTTCCTTGGCTTGCCCTCGACCGCTCTGATCCTTGGCTTGCCCTCGACCGCTCGACGATCAGATCGGTAGATGGTTGCTGTTCATACGAAATGCGGCGAAGCAGGCCAGCCGAGCCGACCATACGTGGTTGTTGGAACTTGGAAGTCAGCTGAAGCATTTTGCCATTTTAAGATCTTAAAGTTTGATCCTCTGGCAATTTCTGTCTTTAATCTGTTCTCACGGAGCAAAACTTGGAACGAATCACAAGAGTTAGAAGATCCTACATTCGTAATTCTGAAAACTTGAAGAAGTTGAGCATACTTGTTATTCGTGGTTTGGCAGCTCTGGCTAAGCTTCCATTTTCTCAAACGAAACGAAACTTTTTTTTTTTGCTGCAGGTGATGCCAAGAATGCTCATCTCAAGGTGCTAGAAGGTGCTGAAGAAAGGTTGCAGCTGGTCAAGGCTGACCTTTTGGACTACGACAGTGTAGCGGCGGCGATTGCCGGCTGTGAGGGCGTCTTCCATGTCGCCTGCCCTGTCCCCTCCGGCCGATCAACCGACCCAGAGGTGAATTCTCAAGAACATGCATCTCATAATTTGTGTGATTCTGAGGCGAATATGAACATACAACTGTTGAACACAGTGGGTTAGTAGAATGCAGTCTTTCAGCATAAGTAGCTCTACTTGACCTTAGACAGAAATATTCTCAACGATGTTGCCCAAAGATCCCCTAGAAGGACGATCTCTGACTGGCAGGAGACATTCTGAATGTATACTCCATAAGGTGTGAGATCTGCAACATTGTTATGGTAGCAGTCTAGCAGACATAGTTATCTGGTTTGAGGCTCACCTTACTTTTTCCTGTACCAGTGCCATCATCTACATGTAACCACATAGTTAATTTCTAGAAACAAGTATCTATTCTGATGCTGTATTCGTTGCTGCTTTGTAGACAGAGATCATAGCTCCTGCTGTAACAGGCACACTGAATGTACTGAAGGCCTGCCACGAGGCAAAAGTTAAGCGAGTAGTCATGGTGTCTTCCGGTGCTGCAGTGGTCGCTAATCCTAACTGGCCCAAGGGCAAAGCCTTTGATGAAGAGAGCTGGTCAGACGAGGACCACTGCAGAAAGAATGGGGTAAGGCAACACCTGTATGGCTGTATGATTGTTTAGCCTATGTGATCTACTTCCTCCGTCTCAAAATAAGTGACTCAACTTTGCACTAACTTTGTACTAAAGTTAATGCAAAGTTGAGTCACTTATTTTGGGATGGAGAGAGTATTATATTACATAGACTCCTAATTTTTGGGCTAAATGTTTCACTTGGAATGTATAGGATTAAGAGTTGATTTTAAGGTTCACATTTACCACTTTGTTTAGATCAAAGGGTGGGTAAACCACCCTAGTTCCAAGCTCTAACTTCGATCTGAGAGAAACCACTAAGCTCAATGTAGACCGCAAGCGTTTAGCTGCGAAAACACTGCAAAAATCCCGTTACACTCACATGCCTCTGCAACACCACAGCCCAGTATTAGAACAAATGTCCGGAATGAATCTTATCTAATGAGTCACTTGCTCACTGGCCTTGATCCTCCCTAGATCTGTATCTTTTAGCAAGATTCAGTCCACCTTGTGCTGATCATCAGAGTCTAGAGCCCGTTTGAACACTTACTGTCTTTTCTGGTTAAATATTTCGTTGATGGAATTCCTTTTTATGTCTTGATGAGTTCACCCTGTTCTTTGTCTTGATGGGACACCATTGATCTGAGCAATGTATACATGTCTCATCAGCAGCTCACGATTTGAAATGGATCCTTGCACTTACCTCTTACTAACAAAACTTATGCCCAAGAAGGTTCAAAAGTTACAAAGCAAACCGGCTAAAATAAGAAAGAAAAAAAAAACAAGTTCTAGGATAACCATGACCTACAAACTAATCAACTAGGAAGAAGGCCCAAAAGAAAAGCAAAACAGAGCAAAACCCTGCTGGTAGTTGCCGTTGACTGAAAATTTAGTTTTGACTCATAGATTGGTTCTAACTTAGATATTGGCTTTGACTCAAAACAGGTCAAATTTTGGTTTTGACTTGAAGTCGCTTTTTATTCATGCATGCTGTTTCTATGTTTTGCTCTGTTTTCAAAGAGACGGAATTTGCTGAACCATGGTTCAGCTCGTCCATATCTCTAGACCACACAAGAGAGGATTTTCCAAAGGGGAAGCATGGTCAATAGTTGGCTTTCAGCTTTAGGTTAATGCAATTTTTTTAGGAAGGTTAATGCAAAATTATTCCGCTAACCACACAAGATACTGCTCGTGTCTTGTTATTCTTATAAAAGTTATTCCTTTTTCTGTTTCACCCATTCAAAACAAACATGTGTTGTTATTTGGCAGGATTGGTATTACCTTTCCAAAACACTAGCGGAGCGCGAGGCTTTTGCTTATGCAGCAAAAACTGGGTTGGACATTGTAACTATTTGCCCATCATTGGTAATTGGACCCTTGATACAGTCTAGAGTAAATTCGAGCAGTAAAGTTCTCCTTAATTATTTGAAAGGTGGGTGTGTTATGTTGTTATTCTAGTCTTCTCTTTGTTTTCATTATATAAAATTATGGACATCAAAAAGGATCTCTGCACTTGGTTGCACGTTTCTAACTGAACAAAAGATACTGTACTATTTAATCGCAAAAAAAAAACCTGCATATCATTGAAACGAAGGCTGTTCACCAAACTAGTTTAGGGTTATAGTTCTGTTTCTGTAACACTAAAATACTTATCATTTTGCAGGAGAACATGATACTGTAGAAAATAAAAGCAGGGATATAGTGGATGTTCGTGATGTTGCCGATGCTATTCTTCTGGCATATGAGAATCCAGAGATGTCCGGACGGTACATATGTAATTCACCTGCAATAAGAGTCTCTGATATGATAAATATACTGGAGACTTTATATCCAACCTACATATATCCCAAAAGGTAAGCGCCTTTTCTCAGGAGGAAACTTTTCTTGTATCTTACCTGTGTTATAGCTATTTTAGTTCTGCATATCATGAGCAAGTTACCATTGCCTAAAATGCAAGGATGAATAACCTTCATTTCACTTTGAAAATATACTAGAATTGAGCGCACATTTGTCTTTCCTGGGATAAGCATGTTCCTACATCGCTTGGAAGTACTTGAATGGGGACTGACAAATTGAATAAATCCTAGTAGATATTCACATTCCTAGAATTCCATACCAGTGAGCATGTAGTTTGTGACATGGACTGTAAAATTTAATGAACCAAGGTTGCTTCACCATATCACCAAATGCTGCTCAATGTGTGTCCTTCACCCCTGCTTTTCCATGCTTAACTCGGATGAAACTTATTTTTCTCTCCAAATTTCTATGTAGCATTACGGAAGTGGAAGACAATCTTATTTATAGTTCAGAGAAACTTCAGAAGCTAGGGTGGACCTTCAGGCCTGTAGAGAAGACCCTCGGAGACAGTGTCGAATCCTACAAAGCTTCTGGCATCCTGAACTGAGCATCCAATTGGGACAAGCCTGGCTGTTGATCCTCGCAAATTATTTCTGATTCATGTAAGCAGTGAAACAAAATAAGTTGGTGAGTGGTGACGCAGTCATGAAGAGAATCATGTTAGCACCAAAAACAAATAATAAGTACTTGAGAATTTCTTTTGGGAGTTTGGAAATCCTTCAAGCAAAGTAGTAGATTGCTGCACTGTCCTGATGTTTCTATGAGTGCCTTGTTGCACATTATGCTCAGTTGATCAACTGCTGGTAAGTATCAGACATCCTGAGCTTTTTGGAACTTGCTACATTTTTATTATTCAGACATCTCGGCACGCTCCAAGAGCACCAAGTGATTGTGTGTTGTTTGGGCGGAGGATGCCCTACAAAGTTAAAAATGTGCCCTAGATACGCCCCTGTCATTAGTTATCCTGTGTTCACTGTTCGCGTCTAACCTGCATAAAAAATGACAATGTGAAGACAGTTTTTTCTTTCCAAACTAGTGATGATAGCTTTGACAAAAGTATATAGCGAATGCATTAAGATTGAATGCATGTGTGAGAATCCAACAATGGCATTAACCGAACACCTAATGATCTTACAATGTCAACTTACAATCTTTAACACTTAATAAACGACAATCCGGCCAGGCAGTGACATGGCCATGTGTAATTGAGGGCAACCTAAAAAATTGTCTATTAACTAGTCCCTCCGTCCGGAAATAAGTGACGCTGTTTTAGTTCAAATTTGAAATTTGAACTAAACAGCGCCCACTTATTTCTCTACTCGTTCACTTCACACTGGGGGCATATCTTAACACAGGAACCTGCAAGTTGGCGCCTGCTGGCTTCATCAGATGCAGAGGTGTAGTCCTCATGGTTAGCCACCTTATGTGAATTCAATAAGCCATAACAGAAAGTGATGTCACGCACGTCGAGGGAAGCGGCCATTAAGGCAAACGATGAATTTTAATCCCCAGATAAGCACCGTTGGCAACGGCACTGGAAACCAAATCCTTCAGTGAGAATCTTCTGCCTGGCGTTCACATCCATGCTTGTATCAATGTAGCAGATGCGCAGCTCTTCACCTATGACAGATGCAAAAGAGCAGAATTAAGATATTTAGTACCCATCAGTCTTTTTTTGCTTTTAACTGTTGTCAAGAGAACAAATGCTAGATAGGTACTGCTACACCTATCTATACCTTCGTCAATATCACGAAGGGTCTTCAATTTAGCGTCTGCGTTTTCCAGCCAAACTATGTGAGTATTCGGATCTGCAAGTTGACAGGAAAAGAATATGAATATTTGGATTTGAATTTGAAAAGAAAGGGAAGTGATACCCAAGCAAGTAGAAAAATCGCTGCTTATAGGATGAAATTACATCCATTGTTGTGTGTCACCATTATACTAGCAATCTTCTTTCTGATGCATCAATGGAAGACAATTCATCTTCTTTCGAATGTAAAACAATATAGGCACTTCATCATCGAGTGAAACGACAGCAAACAAATGCTACATTAGTGGGTATAACTTGGAGTTGCATAGTACTGAAATATTATTGAAAACTCAGACAGCACAATCAACATTTACTATGCCACAACAAGACAGCAACAAGTTCTATGTCACAAGGAAATGCAGCAGTTAAATCCTTGCTTTCAAATAAGAACTTTAGAAGTCATAATGAGAGCCATTATGATAAATATTAATCTCCCTTTTCCCGTTAACAGGAGCATGTGAAGAGCCATACCACAGTCATGGTTGTAGAACGAGGGGAGCATATATACAGCATTGCCAACTGATGCATCGCATGTTACCGAGGCTACTGCTGAGGATAGAAGATCCTCATATGAACTTGCAACCAATTCAATACGGAATGCATTTACACGTATTCTTGCAAGTATATTGATGTACCATTGTTTGGTCAAAACTAATACTGTCAAAGAAACTTAACCGTGAAAATGAGGTTGTAATAAGTCCAGGAAAACCAAATGATAAAGGAGGTGAAAGGATACAAGTTGTGAGTTCTTCCTGAAAGCCTGCCTTCCTAAAAGTGGACTTCAACAATTCGAACTCCTCTTCCATCTATTATATTCCAATTATACATGTCAGGACCAACCGCACAACAACATAGGGAAGGAAACATGTGAATGCCATGACATTCTTTTTTCTGAGATGATAAGAGTTACGGCTGCGAAGATGAACATATGGAGCATAAGAAAAATTAACTCCATTCTCACTTTCTCAGTAAAAAAAAAAACTAGCTCAACAGCTTGCAAAAAAGGCTAGTACCTCAATAAGTGTACCCTGGTGCAATTGGGCTGGCTGAAGAATGTCAAGACAATCTGCACCAACATCTCCTGATATAACCATGCAAGCTAGCCGCCTGACCATGTATGGGTACTTCAGACCACGTGAACTTCAGAGCACACAAGAATAAAAACAGATAAGCCAAGATGCTACACTGACAATCGAATGTCTAGCAAAACGGCAATACCGTACCAATAAGAAAACAAGTGTAACTGATAACATTATTAAAGAGAAGTCATGAGATGCACATCTACATCAAGATGAAATGCAGTAACCAACATACCTACAGTGGTCATCTAACAAAGACCAATCCACCTTCTTCTGAATGCCATGGAATCCCTGAACAGGATGAAACCATGCATCTTAGCCGATTAAAAGAGACAGTAATTTTGCTCTTCCGAAAGACGGGAATTAGCAATGGTATTTTTTTATCCGTCTGACAGTAGAAGGGAATTAGCAATTAGAATAAAGTTAAGAGGTCATGGCCAATCATAATCTCTTTATTAAGAATATAATGTGAAGACTAGAGTCAATGCTCACAGAAGAACAAGGTAGCATACACTGTCCTTACTGGAACTGTACAAATGAATAAGACGAGACCACTAAAACCTACTGAATCTGCAGGAGGAATAGTGCAAAGGCATCCTCACCTCGGCATGCTCCCGGCACGCGTCGCTGCAGAAGTAGCAGTCCCCTCTGGAGTCGTCGCCCTTCCCCGCTTTCCTCTTGAGGCAGCGGTAGCACACCTGAGGAGACCAATCCGATATACAGTTCACTCCATTCGTAGCGAATATGAAGCCCTGGTTGGGGGGAGGGGGGGCAAGTGGAGGGGCGCTCACCTCGTGGAAGAGAGAGCGGGAAGGGTGGGTGACGAGAGGCTGCGCCGAGTGGAGGACCTCGCCAGTGGCGATGGGGCGAGTAGCGAAGACTCCGCGGCCGGCGGAGTCCGTCAAGGCTACGCGGACCGGCGGTGGGCCGCGGGCAGCGGCGACTGCCGCCGCGGTGGAGAGGAGGCGGCGGCGGACGAGGGACATTCAGGAATGCAGCCAGAGAGGAGATCTCACCCGTTCCGTTGATCTTTTTTTCTTTTAGTTTAAGGCGATCCTTAGTTTTGTTTTTCGAACGCACTGCAAATAAATACCGACATACACTCACCCCTATCCAGCCTATCATCTTAAATTGACGAAGTCACGACAGACGATTTCGTACTCAGCATGAACTAGGGCTGTAAACGAGTCGAGATCAAGCGAGTTGGCTTAGACTCAGCTCAACTCATACTAAAATTCGAGTGAGCTTAAAATAGGTGAAGCTCAAGGTCGAGCTGCAGACAGTGGCTGGTGCTTAGCTTGTAACAATCTTGAGTCAATCTTGAGCTAGTTTCGAGCTAAATAAGTGTGACGCCCCCGATTTGACCGTACACTAATCATGCACGCAAATGTGTACGACCAAGATCAGGGACTCACGGGAAGATATCACAACACAACTCTAAAACATAAATAAGTCATACAAGCATCATAATACAAGCCAGGGGCCTCGAGGGCTCGAATACAAGTGCTCGATCATAGACGAGTCAGCGGAAGCAACAATATCTGAGTACAGACATAAGTTAAACAAGTTTTGCCTTAAGAAGGCTAGCACAAAAGTAGCAACGATCGAAGAGGCAAGGCCTCCTGCCTGGGACCTCCTAACTACTCCTGGTCGTCGTCAGCGGCCTGCACGTAGTAGTAGGCACCTCCAGTGCCGTGGGAGTCGTCGTCGACGGTGGCGTCTGGCTCCTGGACTCCAACATCTGGTTGCGACAACCAGATAGAAAGGAAAGGGGGAAAAAGAGGGAGAGAAGCAACCGTGAGTACTCATCCAAAGTACTCGCAAGCAAGGAGCTACACTACATATGCATGGGTATATGTGTAAAGGGGCATATCAGTGGACTGAACTGCAGAATGCCAGAATTAAAAGGGGGATAGCTAGTCCTGTCGAAGACTACGCTTCTGGTCATCTCCATCTTGCAGCATATAGAAGATAATAGAGTGAAGTCCTCCAAGTAGCATCGCATAGCATAATCCTACCCGGCAATCCCCTCCTCGTCTCCCTGTTAGAGAGCGATCACCGGGTTGTATCTGGCACTTGGAAGGGTGTATTTTATTCAGTATCCAGTTCTAGTTGTCATAAGGTCAAGGTACAACTCCGGGTCGTCCTTTTACCGAGGAACACGGCTATTCGAATAGATAAACTTCCCTGCAGGGGTGCACCACATAACCCAACACGCTCGATCCCATTTGGCCGGACACACTTTCCTGGGTCATGCCCGGCCTCGTAAGATCAACGCGTCGCAGCCCCACCTAGGCTCAACAGAGAGGTCAGCACGCCGGTCTAAACCTATGCGCGCAGGGGTCTGGGCCCATCGCCCTAAGCACACCTGCACGTTGCGAACGCGGCCGCGAGCAGACCTAGCAACCCACACGATCACGGCGGTTACGTCAAAGCGGTCCAACACGGCGCGCGCCACTCAGTCGCTGACGTCAAAAGAGCTTCGGCTGATACCACGACGTCGGGATACCCATAACTACTCCCACGTAGATGGTTAGTGCGTATAGACCAAATGGCCAGACTCAGATCAAATACCAAGATCTCGTTAAGCGTGTTAAGTATTCGCGAACGCCGACCAGGGCCAGGCCCACCTCTCACCTAGGCGGTCTCAACCTGCCCTGTCGCTTCGCCACAAAGATCCACTTGCGGGTACTCCTACGAGCTGACCCGACTTTAGTCATCTCAGGTGTCATGTATATAATATATAAGTATATGCCCGTGTCCACCGCCCAGGTGATCACGGCCCGATAGTATAGCACAGCAGACGGACAAGAATGTAGGGCCACTGATGGAAAACTAGCATCCTATACTAAGCAGTAGGGTAGCAGGTAAGGGAAACAACTGTAGCAACAATGACAGGCTATGCAACAGAATAGGATTAACCGAAAGCAGTAACATGCTACACTACTCTAATGCAAGCAGTATAGAGGAGAGTAGGCGATATCTGGTGATCAAGGGGGGGGCTTGCCTGGTTGCTCTGGCAAGTAGGAGGGGTCGTCGACTCCGTAGTCGAACTGGGCAGCAGCAGTGTCGGTCTCGTAGTCTACCGGAGAGAAGAGGGGGAAGAAACAGTAAATACAATGCAAACATAAGCATGACGATGCGTGACATGACAGTGAGCGGTGCTAGGGGTGTCCTAACGCGACAGTAGGTGGTACCGGTGAAGGGGGGGAACATCCGGGAAAGTATTCCCGATGTTTTGCGTTTTCGGACAGAAGGACCGGAGGGGGAAAGTTGCGAGTTCGATAGGTTAGGGAGGTGTGGTGGACGCACGGACTGCGTATCCGGATTCGTCTCGTCGTTCTGAGCAACTTTCATATAGAAAACATTTTCATCCGAGTTACGGTTTAAAAGATATGAATTTTCAAAGTTTATTTGAATTTCTGGAATTATTTAATTAACAGAAAAAGGGATATGACGTCAGCATGACGTATGAGTGACGTCAGCGGTCAACAGTCCGGGTTGACTGGTCAAACTGACAAGGGGGACCCACCTGTCATAGACAGTGGGTTAACAGAGGATTAAACTAATTAGTTTTTAGTTAATTAACTACTGGGCCCACCTGTCAGTGAGAGATTAATTAAACTAATTATTTTTATTTATAAAACATTTTCTTTTTTAATTTCTGCGGCGGGGCCCGCATGTCAGTGACTGGGCCTGCCCAGTCAGCAGTTGACTGGGTCAACCCAGTCAACTGGGGCCCGTGGGGGCCACTGGCAGTGACCCAGGGGGTGGCCCCAGGTGTGCCACGTCGGCGGCCGGCGCCGGCGCAACTCCGGCGACCAAAACCGCGGCGGTCCCTCGCCGGAGTTGGCCGGAATTGCGCTACGGGGCTCGGGGAGGAACGGGGCTAGGCCCATTCGAAAGAACTCGCAGCGCCGCATCCAGGGGTGGCCGGGGCTTCGCCGGACTCGGCCGGAATCGGCGCCGGCGAGCGGCGGAGGCGGCGGCGCGCACGGGTGCCCGATGGAAACAGGGCTACGGCAGGCGGTCGAGCAAGCGGAGGGGCTGGGGAGCTTCTACGTGCGGTGGGGAGCGCTGTGAGCTTGAGCCCGTGACCATTTGGTCACCGGAGACCCGCCGGCGGCGAGCTCCGCGGCGCGGCGTTCGGGCGCGCGTGGGGGAAAAGCTAGGGAGCGTGGGCGAGCTAGCGGAGTGGGGGAGGAGGTAGAGGAGCTCACCACGTGGCGCAAGAAAGGCCCGTGGGTGCTTAGGAGCAGCAGGTCGGCGCCGGGGAAGAAGGGGGGTCGCCGGCGTCCGAGGTTGAAGGCGAGCTCGGGGAGGCCGTTGCGGTGGCTCCGAGCTTCGACGGAGAGGCGGAGGGGGTGTAGTCGAGGGCGGCGACGTCGTACGACACAGCGGGGTGGCGAGTGGGGCACGGTGGCCGCGAGAACGACGAGAACGGCGGCGAGCGTGTCGGGCGTGGGGAAGAGGGGGGGCGGCGCGGATCCGGGGGAGGGAAGGGGGAGGCGCGGGGGTGAGTGGGAGAGAGGCCCGAGGAGGCGGGGGAGCTGGCGACCTTATCCCCTCCGGCGTCGGTGCCGGCGAGGGGGTCGGGCGGCAGCGCGCCCCTGTTCCGACCCGGTCGGGGGAACAGGGAAGGGGCGAGGGAGGAGGTGGGCTGGGCCGGGGGCGCGGGGGTGCGGCCCAGTTTGGGCCGGGGGGGGGGGGGGTTCGGTGCAGATGGGCCACGGGTCCAGTGGGGGGGAAGGCCTGCTCCCCTTTTTTTTTCTCTGACTGTTTCTGTTTTCTGTTTTCTTTTTATTTGTTTATTTCCTTTTCTGTTTTATTTCATTTAAAGTATTTAGGCATTTTATAAATAGGAGTTTTCTCCACCATAATTGCCAGTGTATTATTTAGCACCCACAGAACATTTTTGTTTGAGTTTTGAAAACTTTTATTTTTCACTTTAATTATATTTAAAGTTTGAACTAGGAGTTTGACAGGGGTGTGGTTCAAATGTGATCAAGCCCTGTTTAGCAACATGATTAGCTTAATCACAGGGGGTTACTGTAGCATGATTCTCAGGGTGTTACAATAAGATAATTTTAAAATTATTTTAAGGTAAAATTTAAAGTAAAATAGGTCACAACAAGAAAATCACTATGAAATTTGATTTATTCTTTTTCAACTAAAGAAGAGATTGTGGATAGAAGACAACGAAGGTGCGTCTGCTTTCAAATTTTGACAAAAAATCAAGATATTGAACACATGGTTAGCCAAGTGTCATATTGAGGCTAAATTTTCTCCACACTTAATTTCCATGTTTGTTAGTAGGTAAAATGAAGAAACAAATCAGGTAAAATGAAGAAAAAAATCATACAAAAATATATATGGCAGTTATTATCCCAATTCTTCGTAATAGACATGAAGATTATTTAATATACTTATATGATATGTAGCTATCGAGCTAATATCGAGCGAGCCAATGCTGGCTCAAGATCGGCCCGTTTCTTGATTGAGCTACATAAAGTGCTCGCACTCACCTCATTTTTTTTCGAGTCGAGCTAAAATATGAGTTGATCTCGAGCGGCTCATGAGCCTCGAGCTTTTCTTGCAGCCCTAACAGAAATGTCTTCTCCCACTAAACGTACACCGCCTGAAGGTACGACCATCAAGGTCAAGTTTAAGACTTAAACCCTGATGGAGTAGGAATACAACTGGACTTAATAAGACCTTGTACAATGCAAGATGCTTAGTGCTACCTCTTGAGCATGCGTTGGCTTTTCCTTGAAGAGGAAAGGATGATGCAGCAAAGTAGCGTAAGTATTTCCTTCAGTTTTTAAGAACCAAGGTATCAATCCAGTAGAAGACTACACGCAAGTCGCCTATTACATGCACAAACAATCAAGATAGGTTAGTCTCAAAATTAATATAAAAAGTATATTAAAGCCCATTAAACATCCAAAACAGATAATATAATAGCATGGAACAATAAAAAATTATAGATACATTGGAGACGTATCAAACATCCCCAAGCTTAATTCCTGCTCGTCCTCGAGTAGGTAAATGATAAAAAAAGAATTTTTAATGTGGAATGCTACCTAGCATTATTGTTTTTAATGTGGAATGCTACCTAGCATAATTGTAATGTAATTCTCTTTATTGTGGCATGAATGTTCAGATCCGAAAGATTCAAGATAAAAGTTTAATATTGACATAAAAATAATAATACCTAGCATAATTGTAATGTAATTCTCTTTATTGTGGCATCCCCAAGCTTAGGCTCTTGCCAATACTTGTTCCATAATCCATCAAATCTTTACTCAAAAACTTGAAAACTTCATAACACAAAACTCAAACAGAAAATCTCATGAGCTCCGTTAGTATAAGAAAACAAATCACCACCATAAGGTACTGTAATGAACTCATTATTTATTTATATTGGTGTTAAACCTACTGTATTCCAACTTCGTTCATACCCCCCGATAGTAGCCATAGATTCATCAAAGTAAGCAAACAACACACGAAAAACAGAACCTGACAAAAACAGAACAATCTGTAGTAATCTGTATCAAACATATACTTTTGTAACTCCAAAAATTCTGAAATAAATTGGTGGACGTGAGGAATTTCTCTATTAATAATATGCAAAAAGAATCAACCTAAAAACACTCTCCAGTAAAAACTGGCAGCTAATCTCGTGAGCGCTAAAGTTTCTGTCTTTTGCAGCAAGATCATCAAGACTTCACCCAAGTCTTCCCAAAGGTTCTACTTGGCACAAACACTAATTAAAAACATAAAACCACATCTAAACAGAAGGTAGATGAAATATTTATTACTAAACAGAAACAAAAATAAAATTGGGTTGCCTCCCAACAAGCGTTATCGTTAGACGCCCCTAGCTAGGCATAAAGATAGAATAGATCTAGGTATTGTCATCCTTGATATGCAATCCATAAGTGGCTCTCATAATAGATTCATAAGGTAATTTAATTTTCTTCCTAGGAAAGTGTTCCATGCATTTCCTTAATGGAAATTGGAATCTAATATTTCCTTCTTTCATATCAATAATTGCACCAATCGTTCTAAGGAAAGGTCTACCAAGAATAATAGGACATGTAGGATTGCAATCTATATCAAGAACAATGAAATCTAGGGGCACATAATTCCTATTTGCAACAATAAGAACATCATTAACCCTTCCCATAGGTTTCTTAATAGTGTAATCCGCAAGGTGCAAATTTAAAGAACAATAATCAAATTCACGGAAACCTAACACATCACACAAAGTTTTTGAAATCGTGAAAACACTAGCACCCAAATCACATAAAGCATAGCATTCATGATTTTTAATTTTAATTTTAATAGTAGGTTCCCACTCATCATGAAGTTTTCTAGGAATAGAAACTTCTAATTCAAGTTTTTCTTCATAAGATTGCATTAAAGCATCAACGATGTGTTTGGTAAAAGATTTATTTTGAGCATAAGCATGAGGAGAATTTAACATGGATTGCAACAAGGAAATACAATCTATCAAAGAACAATTATCATAATAAAATTCCTTGAAATCCAAAATAGAGATAAAAGCATCTTTGCACTTATTCCACGAATCAATACTATTTTAGGCAAAGAAGAGAACCAAGTTTTAGCACGATCTCTAAGCGAAAACGGAAATAGCTTGAATTTAACAATATCATTATCCACATCTTTCTTGTTTTGCATATCACACAAATCAACGAAGTTGTTCAAATGGGTAGCGGCATCTTCACTATGAAGGCCAGAAAACTGATCTTTCATAACAAGATTCAACAAAGCGGTATTAATTTCACAAGATTCAGCATCGGTAGTAGGAGCAATCGGAGTGCTAATAAAATCATTATTGTTGGTATTGGAAAAGTCACACAATTTAGTATTATCTTGAGCCATCATGACAAACAATCACTCCAACACACAAGCAAACAAGAAGCAAGCGAAAAGAGACGGACGGAAAAAGGGCGAATAAAACGTCAAAGGTGAAGTGGGGGAGAGGAAAACAAGAGGCAATGGCAAATAATGTAATGCGAGGGATAAGAGTTTGTGATGGGTACTTGGTATGTCTTGACTTGGCGTAGATCTCCCCGGCAACGGCGCTAGAAATGGCTAGTTGACGGGAGATCAAATCTTGAATTGACTTGGCACAAATCCCCCGGCAACGGCGCCAGAAATCCTTCTTGCTACCTCTTGAGCATGTGTTGGTTTTCCCTTGAAGAGGAAAGGGTGATGCAACAAAGTAGCGTAAGTATCTCTACTCTTATAAAAAAACCGAGTTGGTGATGATGGTGTGTCTGCCATCTTGCAATATAGACCGTCCGATCTATATCTGACGGATAGAAAGCAAACTATGACAATTTTGCAAAAGGATACCCTCACCTCTCTCGTTCATCCTTATCTCCCATAACTTCATTGTTGAGTAATTAAAAAAGGAAGCCTCTGGAACAATCTGGCATGGTGGCCGCTGCCGGCATCGTCCATCCCCATGCCTCTGCTAAGTCCGACCACCAATCACCACCGCGCTCCACTCCTCCTCACCTTATCTCTCATCTATCTCGATATATCATTTTTTCGATGAAATTCTCGAGATATCATTAGTTTTTACACATGGGATTACTCCTACATGGGTCAATCACAACAGGTGTTTTGTAAAAAAAATGCATCTTGATGTTCCGCGCAATGCACGAGCATCTTGCTAGTTTCTCTCAGTTTTTGAGAACCAAGGTATCAATCCAGTAGGAGACTACACGCAAGTCGCCTAGTACCTGCACAAACAATCAAGAACCTTGCAACCAACGCGATAAAGTGGTTGTCAATCCCTTCACGGCCACTTGCAAAAGTGAGATCTGATAAAGATAATAAGATAAATATTTTTGGTATTTTTGTTGTATAGATTGGAAAGTAAAGATTGCAAAATAAATAGTAAACTAGAATTGTAGATTGGAAACTTATATGAGGTAAAGTAGACCCGGGGGCCATAGGTTTCACTAGTGGTTTCTCTCAAGATAGCATATATTACGGTGGGTGAACAAATTACTGCCGAGTAATTGATAGAAAAGTGCATAGTTATGAAAATATCTAGGCATGATCATGTATATAGGCATCACGTCCGCGACAAGTAGACCGAAACGATTCTGCATCTACTACTATTACTCCACACATCGACCGCTATCCAGCATGCATCTAGAGTATTAAGTTCATAAGAACGGAGTAACACATTAGGTAAGATGACATGATGTAGAGGGATAAACTCAAGCAATATGATATAAACCCCATCTTTTTATCCTCGATGGCAACAATACAATACGTGTCAGTTCCCTTTCTGTCACTCGGATCGAGCACCGCAAGATCGAACCCAAAGCTAAGCACTTCTCCCATTGCAAGAAAGATCAATCTAGTAGGCCAAACTAAACCGATAATTCGAAGAGACTTGCAAAAATATTAAATCATGCATATAAGAATTCAGAGAAGAATCAAATATTGTTCATAGATAATCTTGATCATAAACCCACAATTCATCAGATCTTGACAAACACACCGCAAAAAGAATTACATCGAATGGATCTCCAAGAAAATCGAGGAGAACTTTGTATTGAGATCCAAAGAGAGAGAAGAAGCCATCTAGCTAATAACTATGGACCCGAAGGTCTGTGGTAAACTACTCACACATCATCGGAGAGGCTATGGTGTTGATGTAGAAGCCCTTCGTGATCGAATCCCCCTCCGGCAGATCGCCTGAAAAGGCCCCAAGATGGGATCTCACGGGTACAGAAGGTTGCGGCGGTGGAAAAGTGATTTCGTGGCTCCCCTGGATGTTTTCAGGGTATAAGAGTATATATAGGCGAAAGAAGTAGGTCAGTGGAGCTACGAGGGGCCCACGAGGGTGGGGGGCGCGCCTACCCCCCTGGGCGCGCCCTCCTCCTCGTGGCTGCCTCGTTGCTTCCTTGACTTCCACTCCAAGTCTCCTGGGTTGCGTTTGTTCCAAGAAAGATCCTTGCGAAGATTTCGTTCCGTTTGATATTCCTTTTCTGCGAAACACTGAAATAGGCAAAAAAACAGCAATTTGCATTGGGCCTTTGGTTAATAGGTTAGTCCCAAAAATAATATAAAAAGGTATATTAAAGCCCATTAAACATCCAAAACAGATAATATAATAGCATGGAACAATAAAAAATTATAGATACGTTGGAGACGTATCAAGC
This sequence comes from Triticum aestivum, assembly GCF_018294505.1. Classification (NCBI taxonomy): domain Eukaryota; kingdom Viridiplantae; phylum Streptophyta; class Magnoliopsida; order Poales; family Poaceae; genus Triticum; species Triticum aestivum. Next base: position 508,535,860 of record NC_057814.1, read on the forward strand.
ATCCCCAAGCTTAATTCCTGCTCGTCCTCGAGTAGGTAAATGATAAAAAAAAGAACTTTTGACGTGGAATGCTACCTAGCATAATTTTAATGTAATTCTATTTATTGTGGCATGAATGTTCAGATCCAAAATATTCAAGATAAAAGTTTAATATTGACATAAAAAATTATAATACTTCAAGCATACTAACCAATCAATTATGTCTTATCAAAATAACATAGCCAAAGAAAGCTCATCCCTACAAAATCATATAGTTTGGCCATGCTTCATTTCGTCACACAAAAATGCTCTCATCATGCACAACCCTGATGACAAGCCAAGCAATTGTTGCATACTTTAGTATTCTCAAACTTTTTCAACTTTCACGAAATACATGAGCGTGAGCCATGGACATAGCACTATGGGTGGAATAGAATATGATGATGGGGGTTGTGTGGAGAAGAAAAAAAAGGAGAAAGTCTCACATTGACGCGGCTAATCAACGGGCTATGGAGATGCCCATCAATTGATGTCAATGCGAGGAGTAGGGATTGCCATGCAACGGATGCACTAGAGCTATAAATGTATGAAAGCTCAACAAAAGAAACTAAGTGGGTGTGCATCCAACTTGCTTGCTCACGAAGACCTAGGGCATTTGAGGAAGCCAATTGTTGGAATATACAAGCCAAGTTCTATAATGAAAAATTCCCACTAGTATATGAAAGTGACAAAATAAGAGGCTCTCTATCATGAAGATCATGGTGCTACTTTGAAGCACAAATGTGGAAAAAGGATAGTAGCATTGTCCCTTCTATCTTTTTTTGGGCCTTCCTTTTTTATCTGGCCTTTCTTTTTTTAGACGGGACAATGCTCTAATAATGATAATCATCACACTTCTATTTATTTACAACTCAATACTAGAACAAGATATAACTCTATATGACTGCCTCCGGTGGTGTACCGAGATGGGCAATGAATCAAGAGTGACATGTATGAAAAATTATGCATGGTGGCCTTGCCACAAATACGATGTCAACTACATGATCATGCAAAGCAATATGACAATGATGAAGCATGCCATAATAAACAGAACGGTGGAAAGTTGCATGGCAATATATCTCGGAATGGCTATGGAAATGCCATAATAGGTAGGTATGGTGGCTGTTTTGAGGAAGATATAAGGAGGCTTATGTGTGATAGAGCGTATCGTATCACGGGGTTTGGATGCACCGGCGAAGTTTGCACCCACTCTTGAGGTGAGAAAGGGCAATGCACGGTACCGAAGAGGCTAGCAATGATGGAAGGGTGAGAGTGCGTATAATCCATGGACTCAACATTAGTCATAATGAACTCACATACTTATTGCAAAAATCTACAAGTCATCGAAACCAAGCACTACACGCATGCTCCTAGGGGGATAGATTGGTAGGAAAAGACCATCGCTCGTCCCCGACCGCCACTCATAAGGAAAGCAATCAAAGAACACCTCATGCTTCAAATTTGTCACACAACGTTTACCATACGTGCATGCTACGGGACTTGCAAAACTCAACATAAGTATTTCTCAATTCCACAATTACTCAACTAGCACGACTCTAATGTTACCATCTTCATATCTCAAAACAATCATCAAGTATCAAACTTCTCATAGTATTCAATGCACTCTATCTGGAAGTTTTTATTATACCCATCTTGGATGCCTATCATATTAGGACTAATTTTATAACCAAAGCAAATTACCATGCTGTTCTAATAGACTCTCAAAATAATATAAGTGAATCATGAGAGATCAATTATTCCTATAAAATAAACCACCACCGTGCTCTAAAAAGATATAAGTGAAGCACTAGAGCAAAATTAACTAGCTCAAAAGATATAAGTGAAGCACATAGAGTATTATGATAAATTCCGATACATGTGTGTCTCTCCAAAAGGTGTGTACAGAAAGGATGATTGTGGTAAACTAAAAAGCAAAGACTCAAATCATACAAGATGCTCCAAGCAAAACACATATCATGTGGTGAATAAAAATATAGCCTCAAGTAAAGTTACCGATGGACGAAGACGAAAGAGGGGATGCCTTCCGGGGGTGCCTTGGGTAAATGATGAACTCATTCTTTATTTATATTGATGTTAAACCTACTGTATTCCAACTTCTCTATGGTTCATACCCCCCGATACTAGCCATAGATTCATCAAAGTAAGCAAACAACACACGAAAAACAGAACCTGTCAAAAACAAAACAGTCTGTAGTAATCCGTATCAAACGTATACTTCTGTAAATCCAAAAATTCTGAAATAAATTGGTGGACGCGAGGAATTTGTCTATTAAGCATATGCAAAAGAATCAACCTAAAAGCACTCTCCAGTAAAAATGGCAGCTAATCTCGTGAGCGCTAAAGTTTATGTTTTTTACAGCAAGATCATCAAGACTTCACCCAAGTCTTCCCAAAGGTTCTACTTGGCACAAACACTAATTAAAAACATAAAACCACATCTAAACAGAAGCTAGATGAAATATGTATTACTAAACAGAAACAAAAAACAAGAAATAAAAATAAAATTGGGTTGCCTCCCAACAAGCGCTATCGTTTAACGCCCCTAGCTAGGCATAAAGATAGAATAGATCTAGGTATTGTCATTCTTGGTATGCAATCCATAAATGGCTGTCATAATAGATTCATAAGGTAATTTAATTTTCTTCCTACGAAAGTGTTCCATGCCTTTCCTTAATGGAAATTGGAATCTAATATTTCCTTCTTTCATATCAATAATTGCACCAATCGTTCTAAGGAAAGGTCTACCAAGAATAATAGGACATGTAGGATTGCAATCTATATCAAGAACAATGAAATCTACGGGCACATAATTCCTATTTGCAACAATAATAACATCATTAATCCTTCCCATAGGTTTCTTAATGGTGTAATCCGCAAGGTGCAAATTTAAAAAACAATCATCAAATTCACGAAAACCTAACACATCACACAAAGTTTTTGAAATCGTGGAAACACTAGCACCCAAATCACATAAAGCATAGCATTCATGATTTTTAATTTTAATTTTAATAGTAGGTTCCCACTCATCATGAAGTTTTCTAGGAATAGAAACTTCTAATTCAAGTTTTTCTTCATAAGATTGCATTAAAGCATCAACGATGTGTTTGGTAAAAGCTTTATTTTGAGCATAAGCATGAGGAGAATTTAACACGGATTGCAACAAGGAAATACAATCTATCAAAGAACAATTATCATAATTAAATTCCTTCAAATCCAAAATAGTGGGTTCATTGCTATGTGAAGTTTTGACCTCTTCAATCCCACTTTTACCAATTTTCGCATCAAGATCTAAAAACTCCGAATCATTGGGACACCTTTTAACTAAAGTTGACTCATCTACAGTCCCATCTTTATCAAGATTCATATTGGAAAACAAAGATTTAATAGGAGACACATCAATCACTTTTAGATCTTCATCATTATTGTCATGGAAACTAGAAGAATACGCTTTTACAAAGCAATCTTTTCTAGCACGCATCCTAGCGGTTCTTTCTTTGCACTCATCAATGGAAATTGTCATAGATTTGAGAGACTCATTGATATCATGCTTAGGTGGAATAGATCTAAGTTTCAAAGAATCAACATCAAGTGAAATTCTATCCACGTTCCTAGCCAACTCATCAATCTTAGGCAATTTTTCTTAAAGCAAAGCATTGAAATTCTTTTGCGAAATCATAAATTCTTTAACACTAGTCTCAAAATCAGAGGGCATTTTATTAAAATTTTCATAAGAGTTGTTGTAGGAATTACCATAATTATTACAGGAATTATTAGGGAATGGCCTAGAAATAAAGTTTCCTCTATACGCGTTATTACCAAAGTTGTTCCTACCAACAAAATTCACATCCATAGCTTCATTATTATTCTCAATCAAAGTGGAAAAAGGCATATCATTAGGATCAGAAGAAACACTCTTATTTGCAAATAATTTCATAAGTTCATCCATCTTTCCACTCAAAACACTAATCTCTTTAATAGCATGAACCTTTTTACTAGTGGATCTTTCGGTGTGCCATTGAGAATAATTAACCATAATATTATCTAGGAGTTTAGTAGCTTCTTCTAAAGTGATTTCCATAAAAGTGCCTCCCGCGGCCGAATCTAAAAGATTTCTAGAAGCAAAATTCAATCCGGCATAAATTTTTTGTATAATCATCAATAAATTCAAACCATGTGTAGGACAATTACATATCATTAATTTCATCCTCTCCCAAGCTTGTGCAACATGCTCATGATCAAGTTGCTTAAAATTCATAATATCGTTTCTAAGAGAGATAATCTTAGCGGGAGGAAAATACTTAGAGATAAAAGTATCTTTGCACTTATTCCACGAATCAATACTATTTTAGGCAAAGAAGAGAACCAAGTTTTAGCACGATCTCTAAGCGAAAACGGAAATAGCTTGAATTTAACAATATAATTATCCACATCTTTCTTCTTTTGCATATCACACAAATCAATGAAGTTGTTCAGATGGGTAGCAGCATCTTCACTAGGAAGGCCAGAAAACTGATCTTTCATAACAAGATTCAACAAAGCGGTATTAATTTCACAAGATTCAGCATCGGTAGTAGGAGCAAAGCGGTATTAATTTTGTATAAAACGGCAAAGGTGAAGTGGGGGAGAGGAAAACAAGAGGCAAATGGCAAATAATGTAATGCGAGGGATAAGAGTTTGTGATGGGTACTTGGTATGTCTTGACTTGGCGTAGATCTCCCCGGCAACGGCGCCAGAAATGGCTAGTTGACGGGAGATCAAATCTTGACTTGACTTGGCGCAAATCCCCCTGCAACGGCGCCAGAAATCCTTCTTGCTACCTCTTGAGCATGCGTTGGTTTTCCCTTGAAGAGGAAAGGGTGATGCAGCAAAGTAGCGTAAGTATTTCCCTCATTTTTGAGAACTAAGGTATCAATTGTGTGTGACGCCCCCGATTTGACCGTACACTAATCATGCACGCAAATGTGTACGACCAAGATCAGGGACTCACGGGAAGATATCACAACACAACTCTAAAACATAAATAAGTCATACAAGCATCATAATACAAGCCAGGGGCCTCGAGGGCTCGAATACAAGTGCTCGATCACAGACGAGTCAGCGGAAGCAACAATATCTGAGTACAGACATAAGTTAAACAAGTTTGCCTTAAGAAGGCTAGCACAAAAGTAGCAACGATCAAAAAGGCAAGGCCTCCTGCCCGGGACCTCCTAACTACTCCTCGAAGCCGAACTCCATGTAGAATCATCCTCGGGATCTCTAGCTCCTGGACTCCAGCATCTGGTTGCGACAATCAGGTATAGAAAGGGGAAAAGAGGGGGAAAAGCAACCGTGAGTACTCATCGAAAGTACTCACAAGCAAGGAGCTACACTACATATGCATGGGTATATGTGTAAGGGGCATATCAGTGGACTGAACTGCAGAATGCCAGAATAAGAGGGGATAGCTAGTCCTGTCGAAGACTACGCTTCAGGCCACCTCCATCTTGCAGCATGTAGAAGAGAGTAGATTGTAGTCCTCCAAGTAGCAGCGCATAGCATAATCCTATCCGGCGATCCCCTCCTCGTCGCCCTGTTAGAGAGCGATCACCGGGTTGTATCTGGCACTTGGAAGGGTGTATTTTATTCAGTATCCAGTTCTAGTTTTCATAAGGTCAAGGTACAACTCCGGGTCGTCCTTTTACCGAGGGACACGGCTATTCGAATAGATAAACTTCCCTGCAGGGGTGCACCACATAACCCAACACGCTCGATCCCATTTGGCCGGACACACTTTCCTGGGTCATGCCCGGCCTCGTAAGATCAACACGTCGCAGCCCCACCTAGGCTCAACAGAGAGGTCAGCACGCCGGTCTAAACCTATGCGCGCAGGGGTCTGGGCCCATCGCCCTATGCACACCTGCACGTTGCGTACGTGGCCGGAAGAAGACCTAGCCCCCTTAATACAAGCGCGAGCTTACGGTCCAATGCGGCGCGCGCCACTCAGTTGCTGACGTCAAAAGAGCTTCGGCTGATACCACGACGTCGGGATACCCATAACTACTCCCACGTAGATGGTTAGTGCGTATAGACCAAATGGCCAGACTCAGATCAAATACCAAGATCTCGTTAAGCGTGTTAAGTAACCGCGAACGCCGACCAGGGCCAGGCCCACCTCTCACCTAGGCGGTCTCAACCTACCCTGTCGCTCCGCCACAAAATAACAGTCGGGGGCCGTCAGGAACCCAGGCCCACCTCTACCGGGATGGAGCCACCTGTCCTTTCAGCCCCCTCATCAGAATCACTTGCGGGTACTCAACGAGCCGACCCGACTTTAGTCACCACATGTGTCATGTATATAAAGTATATAGTATATACCCGTGATCACCTCCCGAAGCGATCACGGCCCAGTAGTATAGCATGGCAGACGGACAAGAGTGTAGGGCCACTGATGGAACACTAGCATCCTATACTAAGCAGTAGGATAGCAGGTAAGGGTAACAACTGTAGTAACAATGACAGGCTATGCATCAGGATAGGGTTAACGGAAAGCAGTAACATGCTACACTACTCTAATGCAAGCAGTATAGAGAAGAATAGGCGATATCTGGTGATCAAGGGGGGGGCTTGCCTGGTTGCTCTGGCAAGTAGGAGGGGTCGTCGACTCCGTAGTCGAACTGGGCAGCAGCAGTGTCGGTCTCGTAGTCTACCGGAGAGAAGAGGGGGGAAGAAACAGTAAATACAATGCAAACATAAGCATGACGATGCGTGACATGACAATGAGCGGTGTTAGGTGTGTCCTAACGCGACAGTAGGGGGTACCGGTGAAGGGGGGGACATCCGGGAGGTATTCCCGATGTTTCGCGTTTTCGGACACTCGGACCGGAGGGGGAAAGTTGCTAGTTTGATAGGTTAGGGAGGTGTGGTGGATGAACGGACTGCGTATTTGGATTCGTCTCGTCGATCTGAGCAACTTTCATATAGAAAACATTTTCATCCGAGTTACGGTTTAAAAGATATGAATTTTCAAAGTTTATTTGAATTTCTGGAATTATTTATATTAAGCAAAAAGGAATTATGACGTCAGCATGAGGCAATGCTGACGTCAGCAGGTCAACAGGTCGGCTGACCAGTCAAACCAGACAGGTGGGTCCAGTGGGACCCACATGTCAGTCTCTGTTATTCTAATACTAATTTAAACTAAACTAACAATCTAATTAGAGGGGTGGGCCCCATATGTCAGTGAGTGATTAGTTAATTTAATTATTTTTATTTATAAAACATTTTTCTTTTTCTTTTCTTTTTTTAATTTTGCGGCGGGGCCCGCATGTCAGTGACTGGGTCTGCCCAGTCAGCAGTTGACTGGGTCAACCCAGTCAACTGGGGCCCGTGGGGGCCACTGGCAGGGGCACTGGGGTGGCCCCAGGCCAGCCACGTCGGCGGCCGGCGCCGGAACGGCTCCGGCGAGCCAAACGCGGCGGCGCGGCTCGGGAGGGGGTGCGGGTTTGCGCTACGGTGGGTTTGCGGGGGCGTGGCTAGGCGCGTTCGACGCGGCTCGGCGTCGCGCGTCCAACTGCGGTGGTCGGAGGGGCTGGGGGGCATCTATGGACGGTGGGGAGTGCAACGGGCTTGAGCCCGTGACCAAAAGGTCACCGGAGACCCGCCGGCGGCGAGCTCCGCGGCGCGGCGTTCGGGCGCGCGTGGGGGAGCAGCTACGGAGCGCGGGCGAGCTAACGGAGAGGGGGAGGAGAAGGAGAGGCTCACTGCGAGGCTGTAGGGGGACGGCAGCGTGCTCGGGGAGGCTCGAGGCGGCGAAACGGGGCGGCGATCGTCGGCGGTCGAAGGTTGAAGACGAGCTCGTTGCGGCCGGTGCAGTGGCTCCAAGCTCCAACGGAGAGGCGGAGGTGACGTAGTCGAGGGCGGCGACGGCGTACGACACGGCGAGGTGGCGATTGGGGCACGGTGGCCGCGAGTTCGACGGTGAACGGCGGCGAGCGCGCTCCGGCAGAGAGGAACGAAGGGGAGTGGGAGGTGGATCTGGCGGGGGGAGGCGCAGAGGCCGAGGGACGAGCGGGGGCGAGTGGGAGAGAGGCCCGAGGAGGCGGGGGAGCTGGCGCCCTTATCCTCCCCGTCGCCGGCGAGGGGGTGCGGCGGGGACGGCCACTGTTCGACCCCGGTCGGGGGAACAGGGAAGGGGGCGAGGGGGAGAGTGGGCTGGGCCGGGGGTCGGGGGGGTGGCGGCCCAGTTTGGGCCGGGGGTTCGGTCCAGATGGGCCACGGGTCCAGTGGGGGGGAAGGGCTTCTCCTTTTTCTTTTTCTGCTCTGTTTGTTCTGTTTTCTGTTTTCTTTTTATTTGTTTATTTATTTTTCTTTTCTGTTTTATTTCTAGTTTCTCTTTTATTTTGTTTTAGTAAATTACCAAAGTGACACCTAAATAGATTTTACAAATTATGCCACTGCCACAATAGTTTAATACTTATAACAACTTAGTTTTGAAAAATGTTTATTATTTTTAAAGCATTTAAATAATTGTATTTGCTACTGTTTTATTCATTTTAGAGTATTTAAACATTTTATAAAAGTGTGGTTTCTCCACCATAATTACCTATGCAATATTTGGTTCACTCCGAACATTTTAGTTTTAATATTTGAAAACTTTTATTGTTTGCCTTTATTTAAATTTTGAATTTGTTTCAGTTCTGAACTATCGAGAGTTTAACAACAGTAACCGCGGTGACGTGGCATCATTAGCAGGGGATCACTGTAGCTTAATTATCCGGGCGTCACATTGTGGCGCCCCCAGTTCAATCGTACACTAATTATGCACGCAACTGTGTACGATCAAGATCAGGGACTCATGGGAAGATATCACAACACAACTCTAAAAACATAAATAAGTCATACAAGCATCATAATACAAGCCAGGGGCCTCAAGGGCTCGAATACAAGTGCTCGATCATAGACGAGTTAGCGGAAGCAACAATATCTGAGTACAGACATAAGTTAAACAAGTTTTCCTTAAGAAGGCTAGCACAAACTGGGATACAGAGCGAAAGAGGCGCAGGCCTCCTGCCTGGGATCCTCCTAAACTACTCCTGGTCGTCGTCAGTGGCCTGCACGTAGTAGTAGGCACCTCCAGTGTAGTAGAAGTCGTCACCGACGGTGGCGTCTAGCTCCGGGGCTCCAACATCTGGTTGCAACAACCAGGTCAAAAGGAAAGGGGTAAAAGAGGGAGAAAAGCAACCGTGAGTACTCATCCAAAGTACTCGCAAGCAAGGATCTACACTACATATGCATGGGCACTTGTGTAAAGGGGCAATGTCGGTGGACTGAACTGCAGAATGCCAGAATAAGAGGGGGATAGCTAGTCCTGTCGAAGACTACGCTTCTGGCAGCCTCCATCTTGCAGCATGTAGAAGAGAGTAGATGGTAAGTTCACCAAGTATCATCGCATAGCATAATCCTACCCGGCGATCCTCCCCTTGTCGCCCTGTGTGAGAGCGATCACTGTGTTATATCTGGCACTTGGAAGGGTGTGTTTTATTAAGTATACGGTTCTAGTTGTCATAAGGTCAAGGTACAACTCCGGGTCGTCCTATTATCGAGGATCACGGCTATTCGAATAGATAAACTTCCCTGCAGGGGTGCACCACATTACCCAACACGCTCGATCCCATTTGGCCGGACACACTTTCCTGGGTCATGCCCGGCCTTGGAAGATCAACACGTCGCAGCCCCACCTAGGCATAACAGAGAGGTCAGCACGCCGGTCTAAATCCTATGCACGCAGGGGTCTGGGCCCATCGCCCATTGCACACCTGCACGTTGTGAATGGGGCCGGTGAGCAGACCTAGCAACCTCCATTTCAAAGGAAGTTGCGTTACGTGGTCCAAACCGGTGCGCGCCGCTCAGTCGCTGACGTTACGAAGGCTTCGGCTGATACCACGACATCGAGTGCCCATAACTGTTCCCGCGAAGTTGGTTAGTGCGTATAGGCCAGTGGCCAGACTTAGATCAAATTCCAAGAACTCGTTAAGCGTGTTATTTTAAAATAACCGCGAAGGCCGACCAGGGCCAGGCCCACCTCTCACCCAGGTGGTCTCAACCTGCCCTGTCGCTCCGCTACAAAGATCCACCCAGAGGGCCGTCGGGACAAAGGTCCTTTCAGCCCCCAATCCGTGAATCACTCGCGGGTACTCTACGAGCCGACCCGACTTTAGTCACCACATGTATCATGTATAAAGTATATAGTATATACCCGTGATCACCTCCCGAGTGATCACGGCCCGATAGTATAGCATGGCAGACTGACAAGAATCTAGGGCCAATGATGGAATACTAGCATCCTATACTAAGCATTTTGGATTGCAGGTAAAGGTAACAACAGTAGTAGCAAGGACAGGCTATGCATCAAGATAGGTTAAACGGAGAGCAGTAACATGCTACACTACTCTAATGCAAGCAGTAGAGAGAAGGAATAGGCGATATCTGGTGATCAAGGGAGGGGCTTGCCTGGTTGCTCTGGCAAGAAGGAGGGGTCGTCAACACCGTAGTCGTACTGGGTAGCAGGCTAGCAGCGGCGTCGGTCTCGGTGTCTAGCGAGAGAAGAGGGGGAAGAAACAATGAATACAAGGCAAACAGATGCATATCGATGCATGACACAACAAGTAACGGTGCTAGGAGTGCCCTAACGCAGTAGGAGGTGATACCGGTGAAGGGGGGAAACATCCGGGAAAGTATCCCCGGTGTTTCACGTTTTCGGACAGATGAACCGGAGGGGGGAAGTTGCGTGTTCGCTATGCTAGGGATGTGTGGCGGACAAACGGGCTGCGTATCCGGATTCTTCTCGTCGTTCTGAGCAACTTTCATGTATAAAACTTTTTCAGCCGAGTTACGTATTACTTTCTACAATTTTTCAAAGATTTAAACAATATTCTGAAAATCCCTGAAATTTTGTTGTTTTCAAAAGGCTACAACTATGGATCTGTACCTCCTATGATTTTGTGCCTTATATCTATTTTGAGCATTTTTCTGTGATCTACATGTTAGTACTAATTACATCCACATTAGAGTTCATTTGCTTGACCATCAACAGAACTAAAGTGGCTATGAAAATAAAGTTGTTTTCCAGTTTTTTTTGTTAACAGAACATTGAACTTTGTGATTTTCATAGGAATTAAGCCACGCATCGAAAGGGTTTGGTCCAGTGGGATAAAATGGAATTTGTCAAGTATACTTTCTACTCATATTTTCTTTAGCCCTGTTAGTAGTTGTTTAGCCGCAGTTTAGGGGCAGACGAGGGGGTTACTCGTTGTAGAAATGAAAAAGCTAGCTAGCGCTGCTACAGTAGCTAGTAGCAGCAAAAGATTCAGCAGAGCAGCAGCGTCATGCAAATGAGCTTCGCGGGACACGATGCTGCACGACGTACGCGTGGGCCGAGGTAGGAGACACAGCGGCAGGGCATGCGTGGGCGCCGGCGGCCCTTGGCAGCCGCAGTAGGGAGAGCAGGCGGCGGCAGCAGCAGGGGGCGACGGCGTGCAGTGATGCGAGCAGCAGCAGCAGCAGTGCATATGCAGGCGTCGGGTGCGGTGGCGGCCAGGAGCTCGGTGAGCACGACCTCGTAGTTACCGCGCACGCGAGGGCAAACTAAGGGGCTGTAGAGGCTCTACGGCTTGCGGGGAAGCGAGTGGACTCGCTGGAGTAAACAAACGGTCCCCGGGGCACGACCGGCGATGAGCTACGTGGGGGAAAAGCTTCGACAATGGCGGGGACAGCGCGGTAAGCGGCTACGGCCCGGCAGAGGGAAACGGAGGGGAAGGATAGCTCACAGTGGGGGCGCACGGGGGCCCGATGAGTGAATGGGAGCGTAGAGGCGACCGACGTTGGCGACGGCGACCGGCGTCCTGAGGAAGAAGTCGAGCTCGGAGCAACGTCGTGGGGGCGTTCGGGTCCTCGTGGATTGGCGTAGAGGAAGAAGGGGAGGAGGGCGCAGGTCGGGGTCGGCTCGGGGGCGAGGTGAGGCAACGACGGCGAGGTCCGGCGACGGCAACGAAGGGCGCCGGCTCGGGGCCGTGGGCGTCCAGATCAGGGAGCGGGACGCGAGGGAGAGAGGGGGTTAGCTAGGGTTCCAGGCGCTGGGGATGGAGTCGCCGGATATATAGGCGAGGCCGGCCGGGCGATGGCCGGCGATGGCCGCCACACAACCCCCCCTCCCCCCGTTCCTGTAGTGGGAAGGGGATGAGGGAGTGGGCCGGCCTGGCCAGTTTGCTGGGCCAAGGCCCAGGGGGGGAGGTTTTATCTTTTTATAATTTTGTTTTGTTTATCTTTTCTTTTTTTATTTACTCTTTTATTTAACTACTAGCATATTTTAGTTTTATAAAAATATGAGACCAATACCTAAATTAATGTTTTAGTTTAACCCCCTGCCACAAAAGTTTGGTACCCCATTAAATTAATTTTATATTTTAGAAATTATAAAAGGCATCTAATTAATTATGAATGCCACTCTTTTAATCATTTTTAAGCACTTAAACATTTTCTAAAGTTTTCATTTCTTCACCAATATTACCTATGCATTAGTTGGCTCACTCCGAACATTTTAGTTTGAATATTTGAAAACTTTTATTGTTTGCTTGATTTAGAATTTGAATTTGAATCGGTTTCGAATTAAGGCGAGATTAGCAATAATAATCGAGGTGACGTGGTATCATTAGTACAGAGTTACTGTAGCTTAATTATTCGGGTGTCACAAATCTCCTCTACTACAAGAAATCTCGTCCCGAGATTTAAGAGATGGAGTACGGGGGAAGTTCTGGTTACGATCTAACGGATCTTCTCGGCCTTAGTTGCTCTTCTCGAAGAGGTTGATCCATAGCGTTGATGTCTTCAATTTAATGCATACGGGCATCATGATGAAGTCGTCATTCTTCCTTTGGGGTGTCCATCGTACTTACGAAAAAGATAAGGGGAAAACTCGTGAAGTGCGAAGCTCAATACATTTTAGGTACCTAGGGCTATCTGAGTGAACGAGGTATAGAGTCACCTCGAGTTGAAATTCGAGAAGTCATCGAGAGTAAGTTAAGAAGGTGAAATAAGGACTTTCAAGCGGATAGGCAACCGTTTGTCGCCTGAAACGAAATGTGACAGGGGTTCAGAGCAATGGGAAAGTATTGCGTCTGGTACCAGAATAGATCACTAGGAAGGTGGCCCGTGAATTACATATGAAGCCAAGTGGGTGGAATAACTTTAGAAATAGGGGTGTGCAGAAGAACCAGGTTTCGATCATGTGGAACTGTGGGTTATGGGCCCACCATGTGGGTTAAAAGTAGAAGGAGTGGTGACATCTTGCGTGATCATGTAAGCAAGGCATGTTAGAGGATAGCCTGTCATTTATGTCGGCAACAACATCGGTACCAAGGGCGAGGGACGATGAGAACCATTTTCCTGCTCGTTGAACGAGGCGGACCAATAGGCAAAGTTCTCGTCCATCGGCGGTTACCGGAGTGTTGTCAACAAAAGTAACAGGGTCTTACTGACAGAGTGGTACAACGAGGTGTTTACGTAAGCAGCGAAATATTACTGCTTATATCATATAGGTCACAAGAAAGGTTAACCAAACAATGGGAAGGAAAATGTGATTATTACATTAATCAGACCAATGGTAAGGAAAAGGTGTTTATACTCAAGTATTAGAGTATATCTTTCCCAAAGAAAGGTAGAGCAAGATATTAAGGATAGGGCTCCAAGTATGTAACCAATTAGGTAAGGGGAGAGGAATTTCATGACATTACACAAACAACAATGTTTGAATAAATGATAAAGAAAATTTAGCATTGTGCTTCAAATGTTCTTATTGATGATAGGAGTACCACACACATGCTTCGAGATAGCATTGTCATGGTCTGCAAGCAAAGGTCGGACTTTGGATACACAAAGGATCCATTAGGAACAACTTATAGAATAAGTCTTACAATTTCCTCATGGAAAAATGGTTAACTTTGCTAAAAAGGAAACTATAACAATAGGGCCTCCGACCAGGTGTGCTAGGCACGACATCACCTTACCTGGTCACATAAAGACCAATGTTTTAACTCTTGGAAATATGTTCCAACCATCATATCTGACCAAGGTTCAGATCCGATTGGTGTCAGTATACCTCAGACTTAGGATGCCTGAGAAGAAAAGGTGCAACACAAATTGACGAGATGGAGTTGCAAGATTCTTGGGAAATGAACTATGGAAGCAAGTTCCAAATCATGAGTTCATCATTTAACCAAGGAGAGGACGAGGAGGTGGCTGATGAACTCAGCAACAATTCATTGAGATTTTCAAAAGATCGATTTCTACACTTATGTGAACAAGGAGATAACATTTGTCAGATCAAATGATGTAAGGAGGTATGCTCGAGGAAACCATACACAATTAAACATTGGTTGAAAGGTGCACCCGAAATATGGACTTAGGTAGCATGATCAATGTTAGTATGGTGATTCGATAACCAATGGTCTAAGAATGAAATATCGACCATTAACTTCAAAGCAATAGGGTTGCTAGAAGTTTTGAAGTCGCATATCATAGTTCAATTGTCGTTTTTCCGGTTAGAAACAACACGGGGACCAAGGAATGAACGGATATGGCAAGAAGTATCACCGCATCAAGAATTTCTTAAGAGGTGGTGAAATTCCCACGACATCCTGGACATAAAAGGTGGTAATATTCCAAGGTAAGTAAGAACAAATGCTGGATAGCAAGGAACTCAAGGTATAATATAAAATAGATCAAGTTTGTGTTGGAGGGAAGGAAAGAATGTTGTCGATGATAACACAAATCATCGAGGGGCAAGGATGGTATTTCTCAACACGAATTCGATTGATATCCTATAAGAGCTCAGAATGTTGATGATGATCACGACACAATTGTCGAGAGATTTCATGAAAATGTAATCAATCGGCGATGACATCAAGTCAAAGGAATGATGAAGCGAAAGGTTATTGGAACCACGAGTACGACACAAACTCGAAATCAAGTTTGTTGTTCAAGGAGAAATGATATGACGAGGGAGATCGACGTAAGATTAGCTCATCGTCAAAATTTGTGCTCCGGGGATAAGGACCAGGTAGCACAGTTAAAATTTAGCACGATAATGATATAGCCGATAAGGCTTGGGATGACTTGAAGGATTATTAAACTATTAAGCAACGAAAATTACTTAGAGTTATCGAATCAGAGTGCGGACTCGATTCACAATGCGGTGTTCTTGGTTGACGACAACCCAGAACCTAGGAAATTGGAATCGGTGAGAAATAACAGTTGATGAAGAACACATAAGAAGTTATGCAGTTCCATGATATTTTCGAGATACCAGGGGGTAAAACTCAAAGGTACACCAGAATAGAGGTTAGACTGGTGTATTGATCCGTGGAAGTCAAGTACTTAAACTTGTCCGAGAAATGGTATTTAAAGGAGAACATGGTCAGAACCACGATTGCAAAGGACCAATTCCCAGATATTATATGAATTTACACCAAGGGGATAATTAATTTTTAAAATAAGCATCCATGATAAGATCTACATTGTGTCCATGGGCATGAACACAAAGTTTAAGGTCGACTCCCACTTCTCCAATGTATAACCTTTCATTCACTTCTCATTTTCGAAGAAGTTGTAGTGTTGAATCTTTATTTGCCAAAACACCATAAGAGTATGACTCGTGAAAAACTTTCGGGTTCCACAGATTAAGGAAGGCATAGGTTCAACCCGTCGGGGCATCTTAGAAAGTATACCATGAACTTTAGGATCAATTTAACATGTGCTCGAAGCAGAGCATGGTTGAGAAGAGTAGGGGATACAATTTAGCAAAGGCATTACGTATCAGGGGAAGGACTCAAGGTTTTGAGAATATGCAGGAGCGGTCGGATAATAATCCAACAAATGATCTGGTGGTCCACAAGGGATCTAATGCGAGCATCGGTACCCAACCAAAAGAAGAAAGTATGCAAGGAGATCAGATCATAGAAACAACTGACTAATTCAAAGCTCAAATGCAAAGGAATTATGATTTCCAATTCAAGCAAACGCTCTGATTAAGAATGGATAAATTGAATAGACTTAGGGGTACAATCGACGGCAATTTGATGGGTCAAAAACTAGCTCATGTTCAAAATGACATCTGAGCCGGAAAGATAATTTAAAAGGATCAACCGATGATTGCGTGCCTTTGCACTCATGTTGAATTAATAGTATCAAATTGACGGTGTCAAAGGAGACTAATGAATATTGCCAGCCATATGGAAAGCATCCATCATACAAGCAGACAAGTATTTGCAGAGCAATAAGCTGCTAAGGATTTTCGGAGGATCGAATAGTATTTCGAAGACTTTGGTGAAACACCGGAACAACTGGGATGAGCGGATACTTAGTAAGTGCGAGGAATTATCCGAAGGGGTATTCATGCGGCAAAGATCTGTAAGGCAGTGGCTCAAGAGATTCTTAAAAGTCGAAGAATAATTCGATGCATCTTGTAATAACAAGAGCAGCTGGGAATGAAAGTAGGAAGGACATGTGTAAGTATTATCCATAGGGATGTATTGGGGGTAGGGGATTGCAAACGCAATGAGCACAAGTTCTCAGGATAATATCGGAGAGTATCTTTGGAATCTTCTGGTGCAGCAAGCGATCATCTGGAGTGAGGGGCTCTCCGGGAGAAAGTATTTTCGAGAACCTAAAGTTAGTCTTTTTTTGGCAAAATCATTTAACCCGAGTAGAAGAGAGATTAGAGTCCCAGAGTAAGATCGAGGAGTAAAAGATCCTAATACCACCCAATGGCAACGTCGGCCCGTAAGCCACATAGCCATGTTAGTAAAACAGTTTTCACTGACTAGACTCGACTTCGGCCAAGGAGTTTGGAAGGGGGATTCCTACAGGCAGTCGGCTCTGATACCAACTTGTGGCGCCCCCGATACAATCGTACACTAATCATGCACGCAAACGTGTACGATCAAGATCAGGGACTCACGAGAAGATATCACAACACAACTCTAAAAACATAAAATAAGTCATACAAGCATCATAATACAAGCCAGGGGCCTCGAGGGCTCGAATACAAGTGCTCGATCATAGACGAGTCAGCGGAAGCAACAATATATGAGTACAGACATAAGTTAAACAAGTTTGCCTTGAGAAGGTTAGCACAAACTGGGATATAGATCGAAAGAGGCGCAGGCCTCCTGCCTGGGATCCTCCTAAACTACTCCTGGTCATCGTCAGCGGCCTGCATGTAGTAGTAGGCACCTCCAGTGTAGTAGAAGTCGTCACCGACGGTGGCGTCTAGCTCCGGGGCTCCAACATCTGGTTGCAACAACCAGGTCAAAAGGAAGGGGGGAAAAGAGGGAGAAAAGCAACCGTGAGTACTCATCCAAAGTACTCGCAAGCAAGGATCTACACTACATATGCATGGGTTTTTGTGTAAAGGGGCAATGTCGGTGGACTGAACTGCAGAATGCCAGAATAAGAGGGGGATAGCTAGTCCTGCCGAAGACTACGCTTCTGGCAGCCTCCATCTTCAGCATGTAGAAGAGAGTAGATGGTAAGTTCACCAAGTATCATCGCATAGCATAATCCTACCCGGCGATCCTCCCCTCGTTATCCTGTGTGAGAGCGATCACCGGGTTATATCTGGCACTTGGAAGGGTGTGTTTTATTAAGTATCCGGTTCTAGTTGTCATAAGGTCAAGGTACAACTCCGGGTTGTCCTGTTACCGAGGATCATGGCTATTCGAATAGATAAACTTCCCTGCAGGGGTGCACCACATTACCCAACACGCTCGATCCCATTTGGCCGGACACACTTTCCTGGGTCATGCCCGGCCTCGGAAGATCAACACATCGCAGCCCCACCTAGGCACAACAGAAAGGTCAGCACGCCGGTCTAAATCCTATGCACGCAGGGGTTTGGGCCCATCGCCCATTGCACACCTGCACGTTGCGAACGCGGCCGGTGAGCAGACCTAGCAACCTCCATTTCAAAGGAAGTTGCGTTACGCGGTCCAGCCCGACACGCGCCGCTCAGTTGCTGACATCACGAAGGCTTCGGCTGATACCACGACGTCGAGTGCCCATAACTGTTCCCACGTAGTTGTTAGTGCGTATACGCCAGTGGCCAGACTCAGATCAAATACCAAGAACTCGTTAAGCGTGTTATTTTAAAGTAACCGCGAACGCCGACCAGGGCCAGGCCCAACTCTCGCCCAGGTGTTCTCAACCTGCCCTGTCCCTCCGCCACAAAGATCCACCCAGAGGGCTGTCGAGACAAAGGTCCTTTCAGCCCCCAATCCGTGAATCACTCGCGGGTACTCTACGAGCCGACCCGACTTTAGTCACCACATGTATCATGTATAAAGTATATAGTATATACCCGTGATCACCTCCCGAGTGATCACAGCCCGATAGTATAGCATGGCAGACAGACAAGAATGTAGGCCAATGATGGAATACTAGCATCCTATACTAAGCATTTAGGATTGTAGGTAAAGGTAACAACAGTAGTAGTAAGGACAGGCTATGCATCAGGATAGGTTAAACGGAAAGCAGTAACATGCTACACTACTCTATGCAAGCAGTAGAGAGAAGGAATAGGCGATATCTGGTGATCAGGGGGGGCTTGCCTGGTTGCTCTGGCAAGAAGGAGGGGTCGTCAACACCGTAGTCATACTGGGTAGCAGCGGCGTCGGTCTCGGTGTCTAGCGAGAGAAGAGGGGGAAGAAACAATGAATACAAGGCAAACAGATGCATATCGATGCATGACACAACAAGTAACGGTGCTAGGAGTGCCCTAACACAGTAGGAGATGATACCGGTGAAGGGGGGAAACATCCGGGAAAGTATCCCCGGTGTTTCACGTTTTCGGAGAGATGGACCGGAGGGGAAAAGTTGCATGTTCACTATGCTAGGGATGTGTGGCGGACAAACGGGCTGCGTATCCGGATTCGTCTCGTCGTTCTGAGCAACTTTCATGTATAAAACTTTTTCAGCCGAGTTACGGATTATTTTCTACAATTTTTCAAAGATTTAAACAATATTCTGAAAATCCCTGAAATTTTGCTAAGTCTGAGAATTCGACAGTTTTAAACATCTTTTAGCTGTTTTCAAAAGGCTAAAACTATGGATCTGTAGCTCCTATGATTTTGTGCCTTATATCTATTTTGAGCATTTTTCTGTGATCTACATGTTAGTACTAATTACATCCACATTAGAGTTCATTTGCTTGATCATCAACAGGACTAAAGTGGCTATGAAATAAAGCTGTTTTCCAGTTTTTTTGTTAACAGAACATTGAACTTTGTGATTTTCGTAGGAATTAATCCACGCATCGAAAGAGTTTGGTCCAGTGGGATAAAATGGTGTTTGTCAAGTATACTTTCTACTCATATTTTCTTTAGCCCTGTTAGTAGTTGTTTAGCCATAGTTTAGGGGCAGTCGAGGGGGTTACTCAATGTAGAAATGAAAAAGCTACCTAGCGCTGCTACAGTAGCTAGTAGCAGCAATAGATTCAGCAGAGTAGCAGCGTCATGCAAACGAGCTTCGCGGGACGCGGCGCTGCACGGCGTACGCGTGGGCCGAGGTAGGAGACGCAGCGGCAGGGCATGCATGGGCGCCGGCGGCCCTTGGCAGCCGCAGTAGGGAGAGCAGGCGGCGCCAGCAGCAGGGGGGCGACGGCGTGCAGCGATACGAGCAGCAGCAGCAGTGCATATGCAGGCGTCGGGTGCGGTGGCGGACAGGAGCTCGGTGAGCACGGCCTCGTAGTTACCGCGCGTGCGAGGGCAAACTAAGGGGCTGTAGAGGCTACGGCACGGCAGAGGGAAACGGAGGGGAAGGAGAGCTCACAGTGGGGGCGCACGGGGGCCCGATGAGTGAACGGGAGCGCAGAGGCGACTGACGTTGGCGACGGCGACCGACGTCCTGAGGAAGAAGTCGAGCTCGGAGCGGCGTCGTGGGGGCGTCCGGGTCCTCATGGATTTGCATAGAGGAAGAAGGGGAGGACGGCGCAGGTCGGGGTCGGCTCGGGGGCGAGGTGAGGCAAAGACGGTGAAGTCCGCGACGGCGATGAAGGGCGCTGGCTCGGGGCCGTGTGCGTCCAGATCGGGGAGTGGGACGCGAGGGAGAGAGGGGGTTAGCTAGGGTTCCAGGCGCCGGGGAGGGAGTCGCCGGATATATAGGCGAGGCCGGCCGGGCGATGGCCGGCGCGTGGCCGGCGACGGGGCGATGGCCTCCACGCATCCCCCCCTTTCGTGTAGTGGGAAGGGGATGAGGGAGTAGGCCAGCCTGGCCAGTTTGCTGGGCCAAGGCCCAGGGGAGGTGGAGGTTTTATCTTTTTATAATTTTGTTTTGCTTATCTTTTCTTTTTTTATTTACACTTTTATTTTACTATTAGCATATTTTAGTTTTATAAAAATATGAGACGAATACCTAAATTAATGTTTTAGTTTTACCCTGTGCCACAAAAGTTTGGTACCCCATTAAATTAATTTGATATTTTAGAAATTATGAAAGGCATCTAACTAATTATGAATGCCACTGTTTTAATCATTTTAAGCACTTAAACATTTTCTAAAGTCTTCGTTTCTTCACCAATATTACCTATGCATTATTTGGCTCACTCCGAATATTTTAGTTTTAATATTAATTTTTTTATTGTTTGCTTGATTTAGAATTTGAATTTGAATCGGTTTCGAATTAAGGCGAGATTAGTAATAGTAATCGAGGTGACGTGGCATCATTAGAACAGGTTACTATAGCTTAATTATCCGGGCGTCACATCAATCCAATAGGAGATTACACGCAAGTCTCCTAGTACCTGCACAAACAATCAAGAACCTTGCAACCAACGTGATAAAGGGGTTGTCAATCCCTTCACGACCACTTGCAAAAGTGAGATCTGATAAAGATAATAAGATAAATATTTTTGGTATTTTTGTTGTATAGATTGGAAAGTAAAGATTGCAAAATAAATAGTAAACTAGAATTGTAGATTGGAAACTTATTTGATGTAAAGTAGACCCGGGGGCCATAGGTTTCACTAGTGGCTTCTCTCAAGATAGCATATATTACGGTGGGTGAACAAATTACTGCCGAGCAATTGATAGAAAAGTGCATAGTTATTAGAATATCTAGGCATGATCATGAACATAGGTATCACGTCCGTGACAAGTAGACCGAAACGATTCTGCATCTACTACTATTACTCCACACATCGACCGCTATCCAGCATGCATCTAGAGTATTAAGTTCATAAGAACGGAGTAACACATTAGGTAAGATGACATGATGTAGAGGGATAAACTCAAGCAATATGATATAAACCTCATCTTTTTATCCTCGATGGCAACAATACAATACGTATCGGTTCCCTTTCTGTCACTGGGATCGAGCACCGCAAGATTGAACCCAAAGCTAAGCACTTCTCCCATTGCAAGAAAGATCAATCTAGTAGGCCAAACTAAACCGATAATTCGAAGAGACTTGCAAAGATATTAAATCATGCATATAAGAATTTAGAGAAGAATCAAATATTGTTCATAGATAATCTTGATCATAAACCCACAATTCATTGGATCTCGACAAAGACACCGCAAAAAGATTTACATCGAATAGACACTACAAAAAAAGAAACATCCGTGACATTTTGGGCCGAACGAAAAAAAATTCTGTCATACATATGACACTTCTATGACGATAATTGTGACAAAACCCGGTATCATCATAGATGTGGTGGGCTCCTACTTCTATGCCAAAAAATCATGACAGAAAATGGGCTTTTCGTCCTGGGCGGGCCGGAGACGCAGCTGCATGACATTCTTTGGGCAGTCCATGACGGAAAAAACCGTGGTAGAAGCGAGGGCGAGGAAAATTTCGGGGAGTTCCCGGTTACGGTGGGAGGTCGGGGCCGAGCAATGCGCGTTTCTCTCGTACACGTACTCGCGTGTGTGCCAGGCGTTGGCTCTAACTGAACCCGAGCGAGGCGTTGGGCTCTAACTGAACCCGAGTGATTGCACTGCAGGCTACGCGTTACTGAACCCGAGCGATCGATCGATGGCTGTTAACTGAACCCGATCGAGCGGTTCCTTCGCTACTGCTGCTAACTGAAGCCGATCGATGCTGCCTCTGGATGAACAGTGAGCGTTGCTGGGGGGTTTGGATGAACAGTTCCCGGTGGGGGTGGATGAACAGGACCCCGATCGATCGAGCCGGTTGGGGCTGGATGAACAGGACCACGTGGAGGGAAGGATGAACAGGACCACCCCGTGGAGGGCAGAATGAACAGTAGACGGTGGAGGGCTGGATGAATAGTAGCCCGTGGAGGGGTGGTTGAACAGGAGCCCGTGGAGAGAGCTGGTTGAACAGTAGCCGGTGGAGTAGCGCGTGGTGGAGGCTGGATGAACAGGAGTCCGTGGATGAACAGTCGCAGGTGGAGGCTGGAGGAGGTCGACGGTGGATGAACAGTGGCCCGTGGAGGCTGGAGGGGGTCGACGGTGGAGATGAACAGTGTCCCATGGAGTCCTGTTTTGCGGTACGCCACATCCCTCCCGATGAACAGGACCCCCGTTTCGACCGTAGTGCTCCAACACAAGTCCGTTTCCTCCATTTTGCGGTACGCCACACCCCTCTCGATCAACAGGACCCCCGTTTCGACCGTAGGAGGTCCGTTTCCTCCATTTTGCGGTACGCCAGACCCCTCCCGATGAACAGGATCCCGTTTCAAACGTGGCCCGTCAAACACAAGGCCGTTTCCTTCGTTCTGTGGTACGCCAGGCCTCGTTTCCATCGGCTGTTCCGTCCAAGCCCTCCCGATGAACACGACGACGCATTCCGTTCCGACCCAGCCAGTTGGCTCCCCATGAACACGACGACGACGCTGTTTCTCCGTTCCGACCCAGCCATGTACACGAGCCCTGGCCATACGTATGCGCGAGTAGGCGTTCGAGACCCTGCCCGTATGTACGTACGTGGCCGTATTTTCTTTCTTGCACACTGGCCGCTGTACGTACGTGTACATGCTACGTGCGCGCCTCTACTACGACACGTGCGCGCCTCTACATCGACCAGTATGTACGTACACGTTCGCGACCAGAATGACAATGCTACGTACGCTTCGACCAGGTGGGTCCCGACTGTCAGGCACTTCCTTGCCTGCGAAGATGTAGCTGGTGGGTCCCAGCAGTCAGGGGGGCGAATCGTTTTTTTTGCCCGGACGCACTTCCTTGCGTGCGAAGATGTAGCTGGTGGGTCCCCGCAGTCAGGGGGAAACATTTTTTTTGCGAAATACGGTGGCCCGTCCGGTGGGTCCCCGCTGTCAGGTGGAGGAATAATTATTTTCCGCGTAATAAGGAGGCACTTCCTTGCTGCGGCTGTGGACCCAGCTGTCAGCCTCTCCATGTACAGTCCACGTCCGATGGAAGCCGTTCCTTGACCACGTTGACCACGCCGCGCCGAGAGCACCAGGGCGGTGGACGACGGCGAGGCCTAGGAAGGGGATGACGCGGAGCCAGGGGAAGACGCGGCAGTGGAAGCCCGCGCGGAGAGGAGTACGAGGGTTCACTGGTTCGGCTGCGGTGTGAGGCTGCCGTCGCCGCAGGGCCTGGCCAGCGGTGGGAATAGTAGGGGGCGGTGAGTTCTCCGCGGCAGCACAGCTGGCCACGGGAGGCAGGAGCATGCGGCACGACCTGCGCTGCTTTGGGCGGCTAGAGCAACAAGACCAGAGGCTGAAGAAGCACTACGGCCGTTGGATGGACATCATACGGTCACTGGAGCTAGAATCGGGCATATTGACTAAGTTGACAAAGCCCTCCGTCCCCGTCAACTTAGTAGTCCCACAAGTCAGCCTGCCACTATACTGGGTCCCAGCTAGCAGGGGGAGTATTCATTTTTTTGTGCGTAATAAGGACGCACTTCCTTGCGTGCAAAGATATAGCTGGTGGGTCCGAGCTGTCAACGGCGGTAACATTTTTTTCGCGAAATACAGAGGCCCTTTCGGTGGGTCCCAGATGTCACGTGAAGGAATCATTATTTTGCACGTAATAAAGAGGCATTTCCTTGCGTGCGGCCGTGGACCCAGCTGTCAGCGTCTCCAAGTACAGTCCACTTCAGATGCATGTCGGTCGTTGACCACGTTGACCAGGCCGCGCCGGGAGCACCAGGGTGGTGGACGACGGCGAGGCCTAGGAAGGGAACGACACGGAGGCAGGGAAGACTCGGCAGTTGTTTCCCACGCGGAGGGGAGTACGACTATATGAGGGTTTACTGCTTCGTCTGCCGTCGCCGGAGAATAACAACAGGTGTGGGTGAGTAGAGGGATGGCTAGGCTAGCGATGGGAGTACGGTGGGGCAGTGAAGCCTGCGCGGCAGCACAGCCGGCCGCGGGGAGGAGGGAGCAGGCAGTCCCGCCGGCGCTTGTTTGAGCGGCTGGAGCAGGAAGAGCAGAGATTGAAGAAGCACGACGGCCGTTGGATGGACATCCAACAGTCACTGCTTGTGCGTCAACCTTTTTTTTAGGAAAGCCTCAAATCTGTGGAAAACAGCATACAACCCATCTGCCATTATTTCTAATAATTTACAGCCCATTTGCTAATTCTGAAGGTTTTTTTGGAGCCCATATTCTTTTTGTTAGCATTACAGCCCATATTGTGGCCACGGTTAAAAAATTATACGAAATGTTGCATATTTCGGTGCGGTCCGAACTGTTTTTAATCCCGAAATTTCGAGTCACATTCAAACTGATTTTAAAAATAAATGTATATCAATATAAAATCCAACAAATTGTCCACGCATAAAAATTAATGCAATTTAAAATCTTGAAATGAAAAAAAGAAATTTGAAAGTAATTGCCGGTTTGATGTGTTTTAAAAATGTACAGCCCATTTCTCATTACTGATAGGCCATTTTCTCGTCCAGCCGAATGAAGCTCTCCTCGTCTTGAAAGATTTGCAGCCCAATAGGCCTGACAAAGCGACTTACTTGGCAAATCACAAAAAAACTGGGCTAGCCATTTTCAGAAAGAAAAAAAACTACTGGGCTGGTCTGTGGTAAACATAAAAGAGAAGGCTGTCTAGACATGCCAGAGTGCCCCGCACAGCCCAGTTGACACCCTGCTTCCGTCTCAAAAACAAATTAGATAAATGCCACAACAAATATGGCGATTCATAAAAATGCCACTGCAATTTCCAAACTTTGAAAAATGCCACTGCAATTTTTGCAAACTTTGGAAAACGCCACTGCAATTTGCAAACTTTGAAAAACGCCACTCCAGACTTCGAAAAAATGCCACTGGGGATGGCATGAAATGGCATTTTTCAAAGTTTGGAAATTGCAATGGCATTTCTTAGAAACACCAGATTTGGAGTGGCATTTA
Organism: Triticum aestivum; assembly: GCF_018294505.1. Taxonomy (NCBI): domain Eukaryota; kingdom Viridiplantae; phylum Streptophyta; class Magnoliopsida; order Poales; family Poaceae; genus Triticum; species Triticum aestivum. The sequence goes on from NC_057814.1 coordinate 508,561,277, forward strand.
TCAAATTAACCCAAAACAAAAATAACTGGGCGAGCTGCTGGGTCCCTGATGTCAGCCGCTCGTTGTGCAACTCTCTCGTTTATTGACTACGTTGACAATGGCATGGGACCCAGATGTCAGAAATCCATTACGAGGAGCCATTTTTTTATTGGATTGAAATAAGGAGGCACTTTGCTTGCGTACTGCCATGACCTTGGCGGGTCCCTGCTGTCATCCTCTCCACGTACAATCATCTCCTGGTTGTGTACGCGTCAACTTGGTAGGCCCACAAGTCAGCCTCTAAACCCGTGGAGGACAAATACAACCCATTTAAAAAAATAATAGCCCAATCCATATGTTCAAACGGAAAGTTCAACATTCAGAGCAAAGTAACAGGTCTGATCCACATATAGAGTACTGAACTTCCACGTTGACAACCATCATAGCCAAGTTAACTATCTACTTCCACTAATACTCTAGTAGCGTACAAGTACTAACTTACTCTTAGCTAACTAGACGATGCCGGCCGCCATCTGCGGTACACGCTAAACGCCGGCACCGGCGTCCTCCGCCTCGCCTCGGACTTGCCAGAGGTGTGATAGGGCGCGTTGCTCGCGCGCGTTGGCCCTTTCCATGCCGGCGTGGTCCACCGAAGCTTCGGCTTCTAAGCGGGAAACCCACTTGACGAGCTGGTAGTAAAAATCGGCGTCGCGAACGCGTGCGTGCCCGACAGCCTCCAGGGCTATTTGCCGGGCGCCGGCCTCCACGTAGTCGGCCCACGTGCGGGCGCTCTGCTCGCGACTCAGAGCGTCGGTGCGCTGCTGCTCCATGTCCCGCTGGCGGCGCAAATCGGCGATACGCTGCTCATCCGCCAAGCGGTCGCGCTCCAACAACTCCTGCTCCTCCGCCAGGCGGTCGCGCTCCAACAAGTCCTCGATCTCCGCATTGCCATCTAAAGACCGATAGAATGCCTCCTCCCTCCGTCTGCCTTCTGGTGAAAAACCGAACACTAGTTCCGGCAGTGACCGCCTCCGGCCACGCCTATCGCGGACGGGCGGGGGCATGGCGGACGTGGCGAGAGCGAGGATAAGTGGCGAGCAACGTCGGGCCGGTGGGGGCTTATGAGGATAGGGCGAGTTGGGTCACGGTGCCACCATAGAAGGCCGAGAAACAGTACTTATAAGCGGAAGGTAGCGCGACGGTCATCGGAATTCAATGCATAATGAAGCAGGCATGGCTTAGCACGCCAGCTTGCCGTGGAAAACTAGAGAAACTGAAATTCTAACTGTGCCGTCCCGTCCCGTCCGTGCTGGGTCGCACGCCGGCCTTACGGTCAAACGAGTGCACTCGAATCATCTCCCTCCTTGTCAATAATGATTCCACGGATTTAAAAGGCCCGCAACAATTAAAGCGCATCTTTTTTCGCATCAGTTAGCTGCCTTAATTACGGCCGGCTGCATGCGGGCACTCAAAATCGCTCGCAGCCAGTACGCGGAGTAGCATGCAACGAGTCGCAGCCGAGGGCATTAATTGATGAACTTTAGCTGGGAGATAAGGCATTTGCGAACGTTTTTGCTAGCAGTTTCTTCAGATTCGCATGGCATTTTCTTCAGAGCAGCTTGTCAGTTTCTTCAGAGGTAGGCATTTCTATTCAAAAAACTGCCACTTCGGATCTTGCGTCGCAACTAAAACAGCCAGGAGCGCATTAGTAGGCTAGCTAGTGATCGATCGGTAACTTGTAAACACTGAGCGAACAGATATAAGGAACTGTTAATGCATCTCAATGATTCACAGATCATATACAAATATGTAGCTCCAAAAGCAAAGATCAGCCACAACTAAAACCAACTAGTACGATTCCCATACATAAGATCAACATGTTAATGCATCTCAATGATTCACAGATCATATACAAATATGTAGCTCCAAAAGCAAAGATCTAGAAAAAACATATGTTCTTCCTACTAACATGGATGCTTCTCTTGGCCAACATTCAGTACAGACTGAATGACAAATTTGTTTGTGAAGTCTACAATTCCTCTTGCAAACGTAAGTGGTTTCACCAACAGCTGGAACCATGGGAATGAACCACACATGATGGAGGAACATCCACTGCAATATGATTTGGTCTTCTCTTGATCACACGGCGAGACTATTTTCGGAATACAAACTTTAACTTAGGCAAAATGATGCCCATTGTATAATCAGACCAAAGCAATGAAGCACCTAGTGTTGGCCAATAAATAGTACAGTACTACTTTTCTGCAGTCCATGAAGTGACTATCCAATCTTTCTGTGTCTATTTTCAAATGGCACTGCATGCAGTGACTATACTATTCTCTTGTGCAGTTCAACCAAAATTGCGGTCACTTTGTGTGTTTGCTAAATAGCAACGGGCAGACATCTCTGTCTGCACAAATATCAAGCAGCTAGTAAACATATACCCCACCTTGTATTTTCGGTTTAAACATGTCTCTTCCGCTTAGATCTGTCATGTTTTGCACTGGACAATTTGATACAGTCATGTTTTGCCCTGGACAATTTCATACTGAATTGATTTGCTTGTTCAGAGCAGAAATATAGCGCCTATTCTTCATCAGACCAAGGATATCCATGTTCGCAGTGATGGAAGAGGTGAAATCGATACAACCGAAATTGAGCATCCAGTCATTGAATCATGTCCTGCACCTCCAATGTAGGTCCACCCTGCCAATAAATTCACATGCAAACCACTAGTATTACTATCTAATGACAGTACAAAAAGAGTAGCAAGATAGTAGCAAACCATGTACCTTCTTAATGAACAGCTCATAGTGCCACCAATTGGATATAAAGGTTTGGGAGAAAACATGCTCCTAATGTTGAACCAGTTGGACTTTTTGTGCAGTTCCACTAAACTCGAGCATCCCTGTTTGCATAGATATTGAAAGTGTGATTACTATAAAAGTGGCACTAGTTGAAGCATAGACTCACAAATATAAGCATTCCAATTTCTTAATGGGAAAAGGTAGCAAGACTGTTTCTAACCACCTTTTTGAAGGAATAAATAAGGCAACAGAGGCTGATGTCAGAAAGGCATATATAGTTCTTTCTGAAAGAATGATCGATTCCTGACCTTTCCTCTTCTTTTAAGCATATTTTGTGCAGTTCAACTAAAATAAAATGCCATCACCGCCTTGACAATTCAGTGACACTGTACAAAAGGAAATGACTTAACATTACATCATGATGTCAGGTATGTAGTCGACAGGCATTAGAGACAAACTTACAGACCTCCTCCGATAACATAATGAACATTAATTTTAACAAAGGTGTGACTAGCTTTACCGGGATAATTTGAGTGAACTCTACACCCTCTGTTCCTTAATATAAGAGGTTTTTGCGGTTCAGTTTAAAGTACCCAAACGTCTACTAGTATTTAGAAAAACAGGTAGTAGTTTTCTTGAGCACATATCTGGGAAAGCTTGCCACCCTTTATTTATGTCCATACGCTAATGCAACACCATTCGAAATTTCGAATACTACAAATATACACTAATCCAGTGGCTAGTGCAACAGTAGAGTAGTTATTTTATTACAGGGTACAGTACAATGGTTTTACTGAACAGATTTCAATAAACTCTGGCACTGGAAGATTTCTATAAGAATTAACAATACAAAATGTAAAGGTAACACGTTTCAGCATTGGTATACTAGCTGTGCATGAGCATTAAACCAAATACAAAAGTCTGAAGGTAACTAGCATTATTAACTAATGACAGTATAAAAAATTGCAAACCATGTACCTCCAAGGTAAATATCATTCGAACTCGGGGGGACCTTAAAAATTGCTATCCCAATCTTGATAATCGATCAAACATAAAACTTGATCGAACGAATCAAGAGAACTGCCGGAGGAGGAGGTGCCCACTCTTAACCTTTCCTCTTGTCTTCATAATTTTTTGTGCAGTTTAACCAAAATAAAATGACATCAGCGCCTTGGCATTTTGGTGACACTGTACAAAAAAATTAACTTATCTCATGAAAGTGAGGTATGTAATCTATAAGCATTAACAGTGCAAAAATCTGAAGGTAGTAACAAGTTTCATCGTTGGTATACTGGCTGTGCAACATCATTAGAATGCCTTAGTTGAAAAATCTTTAATACATCCACAATCAACAGCTAACCCTGAAATAATCCAGTGACATTAAATGGCATTGCTTAAATTTATCGGTGGCATTAGACTGAGTGCGGCATTAGTTAAATGTGGCATCACTTTAGCAGTAGCATTGCTTGACTTGACTGCTGGCGTTATACTAACAGCAAAAAAGTTAGACTAAGAGCATGCGAGGCCCATTCGGACAGTGGGCGCACCAGTACGATGTACCTCCACGGACGCATAGAGTGGTGAGGGAGGTATGGTTGCCCAGAGCAACAAATATCCAGGCAGCATATGTGGATTACGTCCCATTTTTGTTATGTTTAGCCACCTTTTTCCTATGTGAGGACAACAAACCGATCGACCTGGTCATTCTCTATTGCGTTGTCATGCCTTTCTACCCTTCTTCAACCAAGAGACACGAGACTCGTTCCTTAGCTACTGATTTTCCCCCTTCTCAACCTAGATGCGGGTTCGATGCCTACTCTCTTGGACAGTACAGTCTCCCTTCCTTTCCTTATTCAACCCAGACATGGATTAGTCTGCATGAAGTAGGGTTTCCTTTAATAGTGCAAATTAAGGTTTTCGTCTGCGTGACCAGCAGAGTAGAGGATAGCAAATTGGGAAGATGGTGGAGTGGAAAAAGATCCACATGCAGCGACATGGCAGATGGGGCAATAGAACAAGGGTATGGTTCGAAAAGAGGTAGCATACCTGAGGGTCGGCGGGAAGTGGCTTCGCTCGTGGTCATCGTCCTCCACACGCACTACGACAGCGAGCTTGGGGACGGAGGCCATCCCGCGTGGGCGCTAGGTCTGAGAGGACGGCCTTGTCGTCAGTGCGTGACCTCGCTCGCCGACGACGAGTGCGTCAACACTGCACGTCCTTTTCTTCCCCGGCGGATCTGTGACCACCGGTGAGGAGGGAGAGAGAGGCCGTCTTTTTTAGATCTGGAGAGAGGGTGATAGTGTGAGAAGCAAGTGGGCAACCCTTAGCAAGAAAGCTCTGAAGCTCCAGCCTATATATCTTTTTTCTACTACTAGTACTAGAGGTGGAGTAGTGGTAGAGTAGTTTATATTTTCTCTGCAAACCAGTACCAGTTAGTCATGCTTCAAATCCGAACGACACGCCATTAAAAAAATAAAGTCGAGAAATAATGCGGCACCTCGGGCCAACGCGGCCAGATCGCATTTTGCACGAGAAATTACACACGATGTTTCGTTGACATGTGGTCCCGTTCCAACATGTCAGTGAGACGACGGCGAGTCCTTTTGTACAATTTCCGAAAGGACGTGTAGGCCGGGGCGCCTCTTCGTGTACCGTGGCAAACTGGCAACCGTCCACCGACTCTTCGCCTTTCGCTCTCGATTTGGAACTGCTGTCGCACGCTCTTCCTCCCTCCTCCATTTGCCTTCACCCTTCCTTCTGCCATTGTTCGATCGTCTTCTCCATGGAGGGAACAAGCCGGAAACGACCCCGTTATTCTTGCCCCGATCTGAAAGATGACGTGGTGGGGGAACTCATTGATCGGTGCGACGTCATCACCTCGGCTAGCATGGCAGGTTCGTTCAAGCCCATTCTCGACTCAACTAATAACATCATTACAAGGAACCCAAGGGTCCAGGAGCGGTTTGATCTCCCTTATCTTCTTCGCTATAAGCCTGTTCGCATGGGCGCGGACGACGGAGGCCTCGCCTTGTGCAAGTTGATGCCGCTTGATAATGATACGTGTGATGTCAAGATGCCATCGCTTAAGGGTAAGTCCTGGGCTGGCACAAATGGAGATTGGGTTGTTTATATTGGGTACAATTGTGAGTGGGAACTTGTGAATGTGTACACTCGTCAGCGGATTCCACTTCCAAAAATCTCCGAGTGCCCTGAGGTTGAGCACACAGATGATCTACGTACGTTCAAATACGATCATGGTGACTGTCATCTACTGAAGATAGCAATTTGTCGAGTTCCCAACCGCTCTTGGAATTACAAGAACTATCAAGTTGTTGCTATCTTCGACAAGCTTGTTGCCGTCCTTCGTGGTTCGACTGGATGGATATTGCTCAAAAATCAGTTTCTATACACGGATGTGTACTGTGATGCAATTGAATACGAGGATCTTGTGTTTGCTGCCACCACTCGTGGCACTGTTTTTGCATGGGATCCTCGTAGTTTCGGTACGTTTGTCTTCCACCGTAATTATAATTGTTTCATCCACATGCATGCGGGTTAGCAAGTTTCCCTTTACTAATTAACCTTCTTCTTGTGTTTCCAAGGTCCTGTGAACATTCCACCACCTATACTTGAAAAAATTTATAAGCAAGGGGGAGATGACGATGGTGATGATCACGAGCATGAGGAGGAGCAGAACTTATATACTCAGTGGCGCCTGGCAACTAATTCTGATGGATCACCTCTTCTTGTCTGTATACAGTGCACTCAGACTGTTACTACTGAGGAAGCAGGTGTTGTCTCCCATGGTCGCCCTCTCCTGACCTATTCCAACACCTGTTGCATGGTATTCAGGACGGATACTAGTGTGCTAGCGCAAACACCTTCTCCCTGGTTCAGTATTGATAGTCTTGGAACAAACTCGCTCTTCCTTGGACAAAACTATCCAATGATGGTGAAAGCCGATCCAGCTGCTGTTGAAACAACGTTACTACCATTTATGAGAAGCAACTGTATCTATACGTCGGACATTTCGGTGGTTACCTCCCCTGGTCGTGATATAGTAGGCCGCTTCAGCCTAGATGATCAGTCCTGCGTTGGCCTCGAGATTTACAATAGCTGGCCCTTCCCAGAGAATCACTTGTGGTTCAAAGCAAGCGTTTCCAACGCCGAGGATTGGTTGAGTTGAAGTTCATTTCATTGCTTGTTATTTGTTGTATGATGAAAACTTTAGTATTTATAATCTATCCTCGTTGTTGTTGTGGGTTGATGACCTGTTCTATGTAATAAAATGATATGCTTGTGATAAACTTACTAAATTTATGAATGGCTATCGAGTCGCTTCTCTGAGTGGGTGCTGCGACGAGGCAAAAAAATATTTTCCGAATACATAATTGTACGTGCATTGCAACAGGTTATCGGATGAGGCCAATCAACAATAGTACACTATTTGTACTAGCTTCACATGCTGCACTATCTCTACGTCTACGTACGTAATACAACAATTTTTAAACTTGAGACCAGCCACCCATCCTCACAAAGAACACTTTTTAACCTAGCACAGACTCCAGGAAATTTGGCCACAGTGTGAGGTGGGCCATATGTTAATGTGTTCGCTATACGTAACCAGCACCTCGAATCCTCGATACTACTACTATAAGTAGTACTAGGAGTAGTAGGGTGGCATGGGCCAAAACAAGCATTCACGTCCAGGAGTACGGCACACACCACCAGCACGACTTCCATCTGACACCATATTTCTTGGAGTCCGTGCTACAGCAATCTCTTCAACCTAGTCGTTTCTCTAACTCAGCCATCGCGCAGCGGGCGAGGTGGGGGTTTGCCGATAGTCGGTTTCCTCAATTGCGGTCCCACTTGTAAGGCCAACTCCAACGCACGACCCCAAACGGACCTCTGTTTTGCCCGGATTCTGTCCGTTTGGGTAGGGCAATGGGGTCGTGTCCGGGCCATTTCTCGGATGCGGTGGTCGTGTGCCGAACGCGCGACCGCATCCCGGCCGCGTACATTTTTCTTTGCAAACACATATCTTTTTTTCATCATTGATTTTTTGGTACATGGAAATACATCACCAAAATTTTGACTAGAAAAGCAAGACCAAAGAAAACAAGAACCACAAGAATACATTTTAGAAGATATCCAACTTCCATAACTGCTCCTGTAAGTTGGATTAGTGCCTTCTCGATGCATTCATTGTTGATCTGCGGAGGCTCGATCTTGCGTGCTTCTTTCTTCTTCGAGTGTAAAGAAGTAGACGTGTCTAGCCTCTATTCTATCAACAAGTGCACTAGTCTCATCTCTAGCCTCTATGCTAGCTAAAAGTGCTAGAACATCTACTAAATTGTGCTCTATCAATATATCATTGTACTCTTCTTCCCAATACCAAAACTTGCATCCATTCTACACAATAAAATTTTAAGTTAGCACAACTAGTCTAATCCGAGAGCACAACCGAAGATTTGGTCGAGTTCTTCCTCCTTTTGCCGACACGTGGGACATCCAACATCCAGGTCGTGTCATGCAAGAAAATAGAGTGGTAGGTGAAGCCACGTGATGTGCATCTTGGGTTAAACTGTAAATAGAATCTTACTACTCTTGAGTAACTCCAAAAGCGGCCACCGAAGATCTTTATTGGATTTGTTTTTCATCACCAGCACGTCGAGGTGAAAGATGTGCAAGTTCAGTGGGCCCTCTTGCGTTTTCACTGACATGTGGGACCGCATATGAGCAAACAGACGATGGGCTCCGCGCGTCTGCTGGCTGGCCGAGAAGAGAGATAGAGGAGGCCCGAGCACGGACTCCAGAAAATTTGTTCTACGTACTCGATATAGTGGAGTAACCAGCACCTCGATATAGTGGGGTGGCATGGGTCATAACTAGCATTCATGTCTAGCAGTACGGCACACGCCACCCACACGAGTCCCATCCGACACCAATTTTCTTGGATTCCATGCTAGCTACAACCATCTCTTCTCCCTCCTGTTTTCTCAGCCATCGCGCGGTGGGCGGGGTGGGGGTTTGCCGATAGTCGGTTTGCTCAACTGCGGTCCCACTTGTAAGTGAAAATCCAACACAACACGCATTCCCCCTTGAGCGGCGTGACGGACAAACCGTGTGGGGGTGCGACGCGAACACGGCAGGCTTTTCGTTTTGAACTTGTAACTTGTAAAATTTGGTTCTGCTCCATGGGGCGACCGATAGATAGAAATAACGATTTTCCCTAGAGTAATGAGAAGTTTGGTTCTGGCACGGTTCATGCATGGAGTACGTAGGAAAATTATGAAGTTGATGCGAAAGGTAAGATAATTACTAGTAGTACCATATACTACTACATGGATTTGACGGAAAGATAAAGATACATACGGATCCATCAACGACATCCTCACGCCCTAGTGCACCGGGTCACCAACCGACGTGTGAGGAGCAGCGGCGTTAGCGGCAAGCTCAACGTGCTTCTAAATAATGCCGTCCAAGGTTGCCCTGCGGTCCAAGAAGGCCAGCGTCCTATCGTCCTCCTCTTGCATGTAGTAGTCCTTGTGGACGATTTGCACGTAGACGTGGGTGATTATGTCGATGGTGTCTTGCTGCGCCAGGCGCTGCGCGGCGAGCGCGACCTCGAGGTGGACATTCTCCGGCGCTACGGCGGGCAGTCGCAGGGCCACCAGTGCGTCGAAGAGGTTGTCACCATAGAGGCTGTTGAGGGTGGCAGGCATCGGAGAGCCTGGGCGCGTGGGCTGGAGGCGTACGTCATGGTCGTCCGCGAGCTTCTTGACGACGGTGAACTTGTCGAGGAAGCCAACGAGGACCTCGTCGAACAAGGAGACAAAGTTGTCGTCCAAGCGGCCCCTCGCCCTGGCGGCCTCAAGCACTACCTGGAGACATTCCTCGGTGCCAGGATGCAGGCCGGCGTCGTGGACCATCTGGCACAGCCGGCTAATGCTCGCGCTCATCGCCTCCATGGGTCTAGCTTCTAGTCAACTGATCTTGCGATTGGAGTGATCACTCTTGCCCTTAGGTGCGTAGGTGCATAGGATTTTGTAGATTGGACTGGCGGGAGCCTTTATATGAGAAGTGCAGACTGCGTTGAATTCACGTGCGTGTTGGCCATCTACTCCTCGCCCGTCTACTGCACCTGCCTTTGGCTGTATGACAGGTTGGCCAGCCACCCGTTGGACCCACGTGTCATACACCCAAAGGCAGGTGCAGTAAGTCAATGAAGTTGCGTCCCCCTCCGTGCCCGTGCATGCTTTCAATGACTTGAGACTACCAAACATCACATGTGGTGGTTAGTTCATTGCATGTAATCCTATTAAGTAGCAAAAAGACATTAAGTTACCTCACCGATAGGAATAAAACAATACACCATGTATTTATTTACAGAGGGAGTATAGCCAGCATCCGGTTAGTATATGAAGTTGCCACATCACATAGAGCCAACCTAATATTGGAGTATGCTAGCCCTCCAACGGCGCGCCGCTTCAAATGGCGGAGGAAGTGAGAGGTCGCGTCACCTTGTGTCCAGATTTGAGATGCCACGTGTACCAGATGAATGACTCCAAGTTCGACCACCGTGATGCTAGGTGCGAGCCAAGGAACACTGTTGGAGAGACCCCCCTCATAATTTTCCTACATTGTCGACGACGAGGTGCCTATGGTGACTTCGTAAATTTCAAGATGATAGTGCCGTGCATGTGTGCGTTCATAGGGGTGAGTGTATGCGCGTGTATATGAGCGCTTGCGTCTGTACTGTGTACAAAAAACGTAAATGCGTGTCAAAAAGAGACTAGTCAGTATACTCAATATTGTGCACCTCGGAGAGGAAAATGATAGAACTAGTACATATTTATTTACGGTGCAGATTCACTCATTTTGCTCCATATGTACTCCGTCTCGGTGTAGTCTAGTCACTTGTTGAAATCTCTAGAAGGGCAAATACTCCTTTCGGGTTTACAGGGCTATACTAGCAAGTAGTTGTACGTACTAGTACAATAGTGGGCTCACATAGCAATTTTGTCTCATGCAAGAGCCTGGCTATATGCGTGCTCCAATGTTCGCAACTGCAACGTTCGGTTTGCGCTTGGCTCTTCGCCTCTTCGAGAAGACGAACAATGATGTTACTACTACTGCTTCTACAGTGTCGAATCCACTGCTGCATGTCCGTCCATCGCGAGCGGGGCGGATAGCTTGTTGTAGAAGTACTACTAAGCAAAAGCCTGTCCTCGTTTGCGAGCAACCGCGCGCATGGGTGAGGGAGAAGGCGTGTAGTAAAATCAAGCTTCTCCTCGTTGTACGAGTTGACGCGACACATCATAGCACTGGCCCCACATACTTGCCTCTAAACTTGGCTGAAAGACCCGCAGTGTACAATATATTTGCTGCAACCTCTAACATTTACCCACCACAAATTAAAATATATGTGGCCGTATGCATCGTTCTGATGCAGAGGCCGGGGAGTCCCCCCTTTTCGAAAAAAAACAAATTAAAATATATATTCCTATCTTGACCAGATGAGTGTGCAAACTACAATCACCAGGGTGTCAGGTAGGGCCAGAAGACTATTTTAATTATTATTTTTAAACTTCGAGACGGACACATAGCATGGAGCCGACCCCAACGATTTTAAGCTTACAGGCACGATACACGCTATCCTAGACTACTCTACACATGAAACTTCCACACGAGCGTCCGGGCTGCGCTTGGCTCTTCGCCTCTTCGGGAAGTCGAACAATGATGGAGTACTACTGCACTGGAGGAGTACTACAGTACGCTTCTGGCCATCTGACACCAATTGAACTGCTGCATGTCCATCGCATGCGGGAGGGAGAGCATGTAGCGAAAGCTTCTCCTAGTCTTGCCAGCCACCACGCTCATGGGCGAGGGAGGGACGCTCCTGCCTTTGCGTGTATGACAGGTGGGCCCGACAGGCGTGTGGCCAACCTGTCATACAGCCAAAGACAGGTGCAGTTAAGTCTGCGAGGGAGAGGATAATCAAACTTCTCGTTGATGTACGAGTTGACGCGACACATCAAAGCAGTGCACTCGATATATTCCAATAATTTGCGTTTACCGATGCATTAATTACAACGCATGCATGCGTGCCGTGACTCTCCTTTTGATACTTGCATGTGTTGATTTAATGCACCTTGAAGTAGTATAAAATATGTGACGGTAAAGCTTTGTAATACCCCGGCCCAAGTCAAGAGATGGTTGTCCACGAGGAGGGCGAGATCATGCAGACCGAACAGGACCCGACGATGGAGCTCTCTAAGGTCTCGATGGACCTCACCGTGCTCCACTGCCCCTTGTGCCTCCGCCCCTTGAATTGTGGTTTCTCAACGAGTTGTGCTGAACATCTTGTGAATTGTGGTGGTTTTCAGTAATGAAAATCGGAAGGGGCAAGCCCTTCTTTGATCAAAAAAAATTTAATTGTCCTTATATATTCATCAGTCTTGCTATAAGTCGCAGTAGATGCTATATAGGTCCGTCGGATCTTACATCAAGATCCGTGCTTTCAGATTTTCTTTTTTCTCTCTTAAATCTCAGTCGAGTGAGACATAGCCACGCCATTAAACAGAGGCTCGGGCGCCATTAATGGAGACCTTGGGAGAGAGGTGGATGGCAGATGGAGGTCAAAGGGCTCTCCTCCCGATAAGCACGCGCAGGGGTCTGATCGCACGCCTCTCGTACTCAAATAGCTACCCTGCACGGCGCCTCCTAGCTAATAAAAAACGGGGACACGTGGCGGCACGTAAATGGTACTAGTAAGTAGAACGCCCACGGTTTCAATAATACTTGTGTTTCCGATTGTAACATGACAGCACTTGTTCCAAAATGACTTTGTTGATTGTTAATGTGTGCGCCTTCGCAAATCGGACTGCAAATTTACCACAGCATGTTGGTGCCATGTCATGGCACCAAGCCAAGTTTCATTACTTCCATGCGTGTTTTGGGTTTACAGGAATTAAAAAACTAAGTTTCTCAATGTTTCCAACCCAGCCACGACGCCCAGAATTTTGAATTTCATTCCCATTTCTTGCATGGAACCTAGAAATTTACCCGAGGACACACATGTGATTTTCAACCAACTTTGGTGCACTGGAACATGTGCTTGTATTTCAAATTTGAATTATGCACACAAAGGTGACACGTTCCCTCCCAGAACCACGAGCCTTCTTGAGAGAAGTTCCGATTTGCAAGAAGCTTATACCAAAATTTGTTCCTATTCGGCCAATTTTTTTTACCACGGCATGGTACTACCATGACATGACACCATGCCAAGTTTCATGATTTTAAAACCAAGTTTCTCAATGTTCTCGACCGAGCCACGATGCCCAGATGTTCGAATTTTATTCTCATTTTTTGCATGGGACCTACTCCCTCCTTCCATCTATATAGGGCCTAATGTGTTTTTCAAGACAGCCTTTGACTATTGACAAGATTAATAGCACATGAGATGTATACTATGAAAATTATATTATTGGAAGCTCCTTTGACATACAAATTTGAAGGTATGCTTTGTGTAAGTTGCATGCATATATTATTGCTCTAACGTTTGGTCAAAGTTAGCCTCGAAAAATGCATTAGGACCTATATAGATGGAAGGAGGGAGTAGAAATTCACCCGAGGACACAAATGTAATTTTTCAACCAACTTTGGTGCACGGGAGCATGTGCTTGTAGTTCAAATTTGAATTATGCACATTAAATGACCAAAAACTCAATTAATGTGTAAATAAGGCCAAACGAAGCCGGAATAATTCCAAAATTTAACAGGGCACTCATGTAGTTCTATGTTGCCTTTGTAAATAAACTCAAGGGGGACAACGTATATCGTTTCGCACTCAAAGGTGGCACGTTCCCTCTCAGAACCACGAGCCTTCTTGAGAGAAGCTTCGGTTTGCAAGAAGCTTATACCAAAATCTATTCCTATTCGGCCAATTTTTTTACCACAACATGGTAGTACCATGACATGACATCCATGCCAAGTTTCATGATTTTCAGACGTGTTTTGGATTTACAAGAATTTTAAAACCAAGTTTCTCAATGTTCTCAGCTGAGCCACGATGCCCAGATGTTTTAATTTTATTCTCATTTCTTGCATGGGACCTAGAAATTCACCCGAGGACACAAATGTGATTTTTCAACCAACTTTGGTGCACGAGAGCATGTGCTTGTAGTTCAAATTTGACTTATGCACATTAAATGACTAGAAACTCAATTAATGTATAAAAACGACAAACGAACCCAGAATAATTCCAAAATTTAATAGGGCACTAATGTAGTTCTATGTTGCCTTTGTTAAGAAACTCAAGGGGGGGGCAGCGTATATCGTTTCACACTCAAAGGTGGCACGTTCCCTCTTAGAACCACGAGCTTCCAAATCGGCCCAATTTTTTACCACAACATGTTAGTGCCATGACATGACACCATGCCAAGTTTCATGATTTCCAGGCGAGTTTTGGATTTACATGAATTTAAAATCAAAGTTTCTCGATGTTCTCGGCCGAGTCATGATGCCCAGATGTTTGAATTTCATTCTCATTTCTTCCATGGGACCTAGAAATTCAACCAAGGACACACATGTGATTTTTCAACCCACTTTGGTGCACCGGAGCATGTGCATGCAATTCATATTTATATTATGCACATTAAAAGTCCAGAAACTCAATTAATATTTTAGTCATTTTTTGTGTTCTAAAATGCCTGTCGGCTCGCGGAAGAACGTGTTGCCGGCACACGCGCGGATTCAATGAAGGCAGGCGGGGCAGTCTTAAGCTGGTTGCACGCGGCGAGGAGGCGTGCTCAGCCGGGCCTGCAGCGAGTGCGGCCCTCTTGGCCAGCGCGCTGGTTCAATGCCTGCGCTATGAGAGGTCGCGTCCGTGTCAGAGCAATCACTCCCTCCAGTCCTTTTTTGTTTGGGTATAACAAAATCTCGTTTTCCATTCACATTTTACAAATAAAATTCATGGACAAACTTTGACCCAAAGTACGATGGGGACTAGTAAACCAGAATGGAGGTAGTAGTTTTTTTTAATCAAAGAAGGGTTTCCCCTTCCGATTTTCATTACTGAAAACCAGCATCTAAATCTAACCCATAGTATTTGCCCTAGAACTATCAGGTTCAACATCTCGCAACATAAACCCATACAACTGTAGGGAATCGTAGCATAATTTAAAAATTTTCTACGCTCACCAAGATGCATCTATGGAGTCTACTAGAAACTAGGGGAAAGGAGTGCATCTACATACCCTTGTAGATCGCGAGCGGAAGCGTTCCAATGAACGTGGATGACGGAGTCGTGCTCGCCGTGATCCAAATCACCGATGACTGAGTGCCGAACGGACGGCACCTCCGCGTTCAACACACGTACGGTGCAGCGACGTCTCCTCCTTCTTGATCCAGCAAGGGGGAAGGAGAGGTTGATGGAGATGCAGCAGCACGACGGCGTGGTGGTGGATGTAGCGGGTCTCGGCAGGGCTTTGCCAAGCTTCTGCGAGAGAGAGAGAGGTGTTGCAGCGGAGGAGGGAGGCGCCCAAGGCTGTAGGTTGCTGCCCTCCCTCCCCCCCTTTATATAGGCCCCCTTGGGAGGGGGGGGCGGCCAAAACCCATCTAGGGTTGGGGGGGCGGCGGCCAAGGGGTGGAAAGGGGTTGCTTGCCCCCCAAGGCAAGGGGGAAGTCCCCCACCCTAGGGTTCCCAACCCTAGGCGCATGGGGGGAGGCCCAAGGGGGGCGCCCCAGCCCACTAAGGGCTGGTTCCCTTCCACTTTCAGCCCACGGGGCCCTCCGGGATAGGTGGCCCCACCCGGTGGACCTCCGGGACCCTTCCGGTGGTCCTGGTACAATACCGGTAACCCCCGAAACTTTCCCGGTGGCCGAAACTGGACTTCCTATATATAATTCTTCACCTCCGGACCATTCCGAAACCTCTCGTGACATCCGGGATCTCATCCGGGACTTCGAACAACTTTCGGGTTTCCGCATACATATATCTCTACAACCCTAGCGTCACCGGACCTTAAGTGTGTAGACCCTACGGGTTCGGGAGACATGCAGACATGACCGAGACGCCTCTCCGGTCAATAACCAACAGCGGGATCTGGATACCCATGTTGGCTCCCACATGTTCCACGATGATCTCATCGGATGAACCACGGTGTCGAGGATTCAATCAATCCGTATGCAATTCCCTTTGTCAATCGGTATGTTACTTGCCCGAGATTCGATCGTCGGTATCCCAATACCTTGTTCAATCTCGTTACCGGCAAGTCTCTTTACTCGTACCGCAATACATGATCCCGTGACCAACGCCTTAGTCACATTGAGCTCATTATGATGATGCATTACCGAGTAGGCCCAGAGATACCTCTCCGTCACACGGAGTGACAAATCCCAGTCTCGATCCGTGCCAACCCAACAGATACTTTCGGAGATACCCGTAATGCACCTTTATAGTCACCCAGTTACGTTGTGACATTTGGCACACCCAAAGCACTCCTACGGTATCCGGGAGTTGCACGATCTCATGGTCTAAGGAAAAGATACTTGACATTGGAAAAGCTCTAGCAAACGAAACTACACGATCTTTTATGCTATGCTTAGGATTGGGTCTTGTCCATCACATCATTCTCCTAATGATGTGATCCCGTTATCAATGACATCCAATGTCCATAGTCAGGAAACCATGACTATCTGTTGATCAACGAGCTAGTCAACTAGAGGCTTACTAGGGACACGTTGTGGTCTATGTATTCACACATGTATTACGATTTCCGGACAATACAATTATAGCATGAATAATAGACAATTACCATGAACAAAGAAATATAATAATAACCATTTATTATTGCCTCTAGGGCATATTTCCAACAGTCTCCCACTTGCACTAGAGTCAATAATCTAGTTACATTGTGATGAATCGAACACCCATTGCGTCCTGGTGTTGATCATGTTTTGCCCTAGGGAGAGGTTTAGTCAACGGATCTGCTACATTCAGGTCCGTATGTACTTTACAAATATCTATGTCTCCATTTTGAACACTTTCACGAATGGAGTTGAAGCGACGCTTGATATGCCTGGTCTTCCTGTGAAACCTGGGCTCCTTCGCAAGGGCAATAGCTCCAGTGTTGTCACAGAAGAGAGTCATCGGGCCCGACGCACTGGGAATCACCCCTAGGTCGGTAATGAACTCCTTCATCCAGACTGCTTCCTGTGCTGCCTCCGAGGCTGCCATGTACTCCGCTTCACATGTAGATCCCGCCACGACGCTTTGCTTGCAACTGCACCAGCTTACTGCTCCTCCATTAAAAATATACACGTATCCGGTCTGTGACTTCGAGTCATCCAGATATGTGTCGAAGCTAGCGTCGACGTAACCCTTTACGACGAGCCCTTCGTCACCTCCATAAACGAGAAACATATCCTTAGTCCTCTTCAGGTACTTCAGGATATTCTTGACCGCTGTCCAGTGTTCCTTGCCGGGATTACTTTGGTACCTTCCTACCAAACTTACGGCAAGGTTTACATCAGGTCTGGTACACAGCATGGCATACATAATAGACCCTATGGCCGAGGCATAGGGGATGACACTCATCTCTTCTATATCTTCTGCCGTGGTCGGGCATTGAGCCGTGCTCAATTGCACACCTTGCAATACAGGCAAGAACCCCTTCTTGGACTGATCCATACTGAACTTCTTCAATATCTTGTCAAGGTATGTACTCTGTGAAAGACCAATGAGGCGTCTTGATCTATCTCTATAGATCTTGATGCCTAATATATAAGCAGCTTCTCCGAGGTCCTTCATTGAAAAACACTTATTCAAATAGGCCTTTATACTTTCCAAGAATTCTATATCATTTCCCATCAATAGTATGTCATCCACATATAATATGAGAAATGCTACAGAGCTCCCACTCACTTTCTTGTAAACACAGGCTTCTCCATAAGTCTGTGTAAACCCAAACGCTTTGATCATCTCATCAAAGCGAATGTTCCAACTCCGAGATGCTTGCACCAGCCCATAGATTGAGCCCTGGAGCTTGCACACTTTGTTAGCATTCTTAGGATCGACAAAACCTTCCGGCTGCATCATATACAACTCTTCCTTAAGGAAGCCGTTAAGGAATGCCGTTTTGACGTCCATCTGCCATATCTCATAATCATAGTATGCGGCAATTGCTAACATGATTCGGACGGACTTCAGCTTCGCTACGGGTGAGAAAGTCTCATCGTAGCCAACCCCTTGAACTTGTCGATAACCCTTAGCGACAAGTCGAGCTTTGTAGATGGTCACATTACCATCCGCGTCCGTCTTCTTCTTAAAGATCCATTTGTTTTCTATGGCTCGCCGCTCATCGGGCAAGTCAGTCAAAGTCCATACTTTGTTTTCATAAATGGATTCTATCTCGGATTTCATGGCTTCTAGCCATTTGTCGGAATCCGGGCCCGCCATCGCTTCTTCATAGTTCGAAGGTTCACCGTTGTCTAACAACATGATTTCCAGGACAGGGTTGCCGTACCACTCTGGTGCGGAGCGTGTCCTTGTGGACCTACGAAGTTCAGTAACTTGATCTGAAGCTTCATGATCATCATCATTAACTTCCTCCTCAGTCGGTGTAGGCACCACAGGAACATTTTCCCGCGCTGCGCTACTTTCCGGTTCGGAAGGGGTGACTATCACCTCATCAAGTTCCACTTTCCTCCCACTCAATTCTTTCGAGAGAAACTCCTTCTCCAGAAAGGACCCGTTCTTTGCAACGAAGATCTTGCCTTCGGATCTGAGGTAGAAGGTATACCCAATGGTTTCCTTAGGGTATCCTATGAAGATGCATTTTTCCGATTTGGGTTCGAGCTTTTCAGGTTGAAGTTTCTTGACATAAGCATCGCATCCCCAAACTTTTAGAAACGACAGCTTAGGTTTCTTCCCAAACCATAATTCATACGGTGTCATCTTAACGGATTTCGACGGAGCCCTATTTAAAGTGAATGCGGCAGTCTCTAAAGCATAGCCCCAAAATGAGAGCGGTAAATCGGTAAGAGACATCATAGATCGCACCATATCCAATAGAGTGCGATTACGACGTTCGGACACACCATTTCTCTGAGGTGTTCCGGGCGGCGTGAGTTGTGAAACTATTCCACATTTCCTTAAGTGTGTACCAAATTCGTGACTTAAATATTCTCCACCACGATCTGATCGTATGAATTTTATTTTTCTGTCATGTTGATTCTCACTTCACTCTGAAATTCCTTAAATTTTTCAAAGGTTTCAGACTTGTGTTTCATTAGGTAGACATACCCATATCTACTTAAATCATCAGTGAGGGTGAGAACATAACGATATCCTCCGCGAGCCCCAACACTCATTGGACCACACACATCGGTATGTATGATTTCCGATAAGTTGGTTGCTCGCTCCATTGTTCCGGAGAACAGAGTCTTGGTCATATTACCCATGAGGCATGGTTCGCACGTGTCAAATGATTCATAATCAATAGACTCCAAAAGTCCATCTGCATGGAGCTTTTTCATGCGCTTGACACCAATGTGACCAAGGCGGCAGTGCCACAAGTATGTGGGACTATCGTTATCAACTTTACATCTTTTGGTATTCACACTATGAACATGTGTAACATCATGTTCGAGATTCATCAAAAATAAACCATTGACCAGCGGGGCATGACCATAAAACATATCTCTCAAATAAACAGAACAACCATTATTCTCGGATTTAAATGAGTAGCCATCTCGAATTAAACGAGATCCAGATACAATGTTCATGCTTAAAGCTGGCACTAAATAACAATTATTGAGGTTTAAAACTAATCCCGTGGGTAGATGCAGAGGTAGCGTGCCGACGGCGATCACATCGACCTTGGAACCATTCCCGACGCGCATCGTCACCTCGTCCTTCGCCAGTCTCCGTTTATTCCGTAGTTCCTGTTTTGAGTTACAAATATGAGCAACCGCACCGGTATCAAATACCTAGGAGCTACTACGAGTACTGGTAAGGTACACATCAATTACATGTATATCACATATACCTTTGGTGTTGCCGGCCTTCTTCTTGTCCGCTAAGTATTTGGGGCAGTTCCGCTTCCAGTGACCACTTCCCTTGCAATAAAAGCACTCAGTTTCAGGCTTGGGTCCATTCTTTGACTTCTTCCCAGTAACTGGTTTACCGGGCGCGGCAACTCCCTTGCCGTCCTTCTTGAAGTTCTTCTTACCCTTGCCCTTCTTGAACTTGGTGGTTTTATTCACCATCAACACTTGATGTTCTTTTCTGATCTCCCCCTCCGCTGATTTCAGCATTGAATATACCTCAGGAATGGTCTTTTCCATCCCCTGCATATTGTAGTTCATCACAAAGCTCTTGTAGCTTGGTGGAAGCGACTGGAGGATTCTGTCAATGACCGCGTCATCCGGGAGATTAACTCCCAGCTGAGACAAGCGGTTGTGCAACCCAGACATTCTGAGTATGTGCTCACTAACAGAACTGTTCTCCTCCATTTTACAGCTGAAGAACTTGTCGGAGACATCATATCTCTCGACCCGGGCATGAGCTTGGAAAACTAGTTTCAGCTCCTCGAACATCTCATATGCTCCATGTTTCTCAAAACGCTTTTGGAGACCCGGTTCTAGGCTGTAAAGCATGCCGCACTGAACGAGGGAGTAATCATCAGCACGTGATTGCCAAGCGTTCATAACGTCTTGGTTCTGTGGGATTGGTGCTTCACCTAGCGGTGCTTCTAAGACATAATCTTTCTTGGCTACTATGAGGATGAGCCTCAGGTTCCGGACCCAGTCCGTATAGTTGCTGCCATCATCTTTCATCTTGGTTTTCTCTAGGAACGCGTTGAAATTGAGGACAACATTGGCCATTTGATCTACAAGACATAGTGTAAAGATTTTAGACTAAGTTCATGATAATTGAGTTCATCTAATCAAATTATTTAATGAACTCCCACTCAGATAGACATCCCTCTCGTCATCTAAGTGAAACATGATCCGAGTTTAACTAGGCCGTGTCCGATCATCACGTGAGACGGACTAGTCAAGATCGGTGAACATCTTCATGTTGATCGTATCTTCTATACGACTCATGCTCGACCTTTAGGTCCTCCGTGTTCCGAGGCCATGTCTGTACATGCTAGGCTCGTCAAGTCAACCTAAGTGTATTGCGTGTGTTCCGAGGCCATGTCTGTACATGCTAGGCTCGTCAACACCCGTTGTATTCGAACGTTAGAATCTATCACACCCGATCCTCACGTGGTGCTTCGAAACAACGAACCTTCGCAACGGTGCACAGTTAGGGTGAACACTTTCTTGAAATTATTATAAGGGATCATCTTACTTACTACCGTCGTTCTAAGTAAATAAGATGCAAAAACATGATAAACATCACATGCAATCAAATAGTGACATGATATGGCCAATATCATTATGCTCCTTTGATCTCCATCTTCGGGGCACCATGATCATCTTCGTCACCGGCATGACACCATGATCTCCATCATCATGATCTCCATCATTGTGTCTTCATGAAGTCGTCATGCCAACGATTACTTCTACTTCTATGGCTAACGCGTTTAGCAACAAAGTAAAGTAATTTACATGGCGTTATTCAATGACACGCAGGTCATGCAAAATAATAAAGACAACTCCTATGGCTCCTGCCGGTTGTCATACTCATCGACATGCAAGTCGTGATTCCTATTACAAGAATATGATCAATCTCATACATCACATATATCATTCATCACATCTTCTGGCCATATCACATCACATAGCACTTGCTGCAAAAACAAGTTAGACGTCCTCTAATTGTTGTTGCAAGTTTTTACGTGGTTTGTAGGTTTCTAGCAAGAACGTTTTCTTACCTACGTATGACCACAACGTGATTTGCCAATTTCTATTTACCCTTCATAAGGACCCTTTTCATCGAATCCGTTCCGACTAAAGTAGGAGAGACAGACACCCGATAGCCACCTTATGCAACTAGTGCCGAACGGACGGCACCTCCGCGTTCAAGACACGTACGGTGCAGCGACGTCTCCTCCTTCTTGATCCAGCAAGGGGGAAGGAGAGGTTGATGGAGATCCAGCAGCACGACGGCGTGGTGGTGGATGTAGCGGGTCTCGGCAGGGCTTTGCCAAGCTTCTGCGAGAGAGAGAGAGGTGTTGCAGCGGAGGAGGGAGGCGCCCAAGGCTGTAGGTTGCTGCCCTCCCTCCCCCCCCTTTATATAGGCCCCCTTGGGAGGGGGCGGCCAAAACCCATCTAGGGTTGGGGGGGCGGCGGCCAAGGGGTGGAAAGGGGTTGCTTGCCCCCCAAGGCAAGGGGGAAGTCCCCCACCCTAGGGTTCCCAACCCTAGGCGCATGGGGGGAGGCCCAAGGGGGGCGCCCCAGCCCACTAAGGGCTGGTTCCCTTCCACTTTCAGCCCACGGGGCCCTCCGGGATAGGTGGCCCCACCCGGTGGACCTCCGGGACCCTTCCGGTGGTCCCGGTACAATACCGGTAACCCCCGAAACTTTCCCGGTGGCCGAAACTGGACTTCCTATATATAATTCTTCACCTCCGGACCATTCCGGAACCTCTCGTGATGTCCGGGATCTCATCCGGGACTCCGAACAACTTTCGGGTTTCCGCATACATATATCTCTACAACCCTAGCGTCACCGGACCTTAAGTGTGTAGACCCTACGGGTTCGGGAGACATGCAGACATGACCGAGACACCTCTCTGGTCAATAACCAACAGCGGGATCTGGATACCCATGTTGGCTCCCACATGTTCCACGATGATCTCATAGGATGACCACGGTGTCGAGGATTCAATCAATCCGTATGCAATTCCCTTTGTCAATCGGTATGTTACTTGCCCGAGATTCGATCGTCGGTATCCCAATACCTTGTTCAATCTCGTTACCGGCAAGTCTCTTTACTCGTACCGCAATGCATGATCCCATGACCAACGCCTTAGTCACATTGAGCTCATTATGATGATGCATTACCGAGTGGGCCCAGAGATACCTCTCCGTCACACGGAGTGACAAATCCCAGTCTCGATCCGTGCCAACCCAACAGATACTTTCGGAGATACCCGTAATGCACCTTTATAGTCACCCAGTTACGTTGTGACGTTTGGCACACCCAAAGCACTCCTACGGTATCCGGGAGTTGCACGATCTCATGGTCTAAGGAAAAGATACTTGACATTGGAAAAGCTCTAGCAAACGAAACTACACGATCTTTTATGCTATGCTTAGGATTGGGTCTTGTCCATCACATCATTCTCCTAATGATGTGATCCCGTTATCAATGACATCCAATGTCCATAGTCAGGAAACCATGACTATCTGTTGATCAACGAGCTAGTCAACTAGAGGCTTACTAGGGACACGTTGTGGTCTATGTATTCACACATGTATTACGATTTCTGGACAATACAATTATAGCATGAATAATAGACAGTTACCATGAACAAAGAAATATAATAATAACCATTTATTATTGCCTCTAGGGCATATTTCCAACAACCACCTCCATCGCAAAAAAAACCATACAACCATACGCCAAGGAGGAACGTAGTACTATGAATTCCATTTTCGCTCCATACCAATCGTTCTAAAAACTACTTACTACTTATAACGCGCCATTGAAAATCGGTGATATTTTAAACATGGAAACATGGCTACTCGATCTGTGGCAACTGGCGAGCCACCGCGCTCCAAGTCGTTCACCTGTGGTCCTGAGTCCCGACTATCAACTCCTACGGATCAAATTATCACGCGAGCTGACTATTCCTACAAAGGTGCTCCACCACGTACCCGGTACCCGCGAATGCAGCAATCGTGCACCTAGGGTTTTAGGGTTTATTTGTTAACGTCGCCTTTACGTAACACTCATGTGTGGGAGACAGCGAGAGGCCGACTGCGTGCGTGCGCCTCTTCTCTTCGTATATGTACTCCACCGTTTGTCTGGTGTCCAAAAAATTATAATAACTACTAGCAATGTGCCAATGCGTTGCCACACGATCAAAGTAGATTAATACATATTCACCGATTTGATAGAAAAAAAGTCTAGTTTTGAAATACGTATATCACTAAAAATATGTTATGTTTCACTCAAAATATATTCCTTTAGCGGTTTTGATGAGATAAGGGAGGAATGTTGTTGGTTTCAAGATTCGAGAAGTGGTATATGTCTAATTTCTACTCTTACTAGCAAGATGCCCGTGCGTTGCACAGAACATCAAGATCTTGTGGGAGAGAAGGATGAACGAGGGAAGGCCTTATCTGCAAATGTGGTGAAGAGTTCGGGTAAATTGCCATATTTTCCTTCCTATCCGTCAGATATAAATCGGACGACCTACATTGCAGGATGGCGGGCCCACCATCATCACCAACTCTATTTTTTATCCCTACTCTTATAAAAAGCATTTTCGGTGATGATCGTGTGCCTGCCATCCTGCAATATAGGCCGTTCGATCTATATCTGACGGATAGGAAGGAAACTATGGCAATTTTGCAAAAAGATACCCACACCCCTCTCCACATTTGCAAATAAGGCCTTCCCTCGTTCATCCTTCCCCCCCACAAGATAAACTACTCATACAAATGCATCTTGATGTTCCATGCAACGCATGGGCATCTTGCTAGTTGTTGCAAAAAGCCCATGTGTGTGTGAGAGAGAGGGAGAGTGGAGGAGGACGGAGTGCATGTGTGACAAAGACACATGGAGTGTGTGTGCGATAGGTATCAGCTTAAAATGAGGCGATAGTGTGTGTGTGCACGATCGAGAGGGCGTGTCTCAAGAAGGGAAGAAAAATCTACATAGATACAAGGAGCGGGAGAGAGACATGTATGCGATGGTGGAAGCACGAGTGTGCGTGTGTATAAACCTATCTAGAGGCTAGCTAGTCGATAAATGTTTGTGAGAGAAATACGAGTCGGGGTGCGAAAGCGAGAGTTTTGTGTGTGTGAGAGAGAGACGGTAGTCGGGAAGGGGAGTGGAAGCAGGAGTTGTGTGTGTGTGTGTCTGTGAGAGAGAGAGGAGACGGTAGTCGGGGTTGTCTGATCGGTAAACAAATGAATAATGTCAGTCTGGGATGGAGACGAAAAGGAGACCGCAACAAATGTTGTGTCTACAGGAGAGAGAGAGAGAGTAGTTTTAGTGGTATGAGTCATATGTAGAGACATATAGGGTGTGTGAGAGAATCCCATAGAGAGAAAGACAAAGTGAAAGACGAGTGGAGACTGTGTGTGTGGCGGTGAAAAAGAAAGCTTAGGTACCGAGTGATACCAGAGAACAGTAGAGACGTGAGAGATAATGAAAACCGTGTAATGTATAATGATAGGGAGAGTGTGACACTTCTCAAGGGAGACGTCGAGAGACCATGTTTGCGAGGATAGGAGAAACATGAAGTGAGCGTGCGGGTGAGCTAGAGAAAAGAGAGTGATAGCTACCTGAAGGAGCATGCATGCGAGAGAGATGGGCGTGAAAGGAGTGAACAAAAAAGGGATTCAAATATTTGAATTCGAGATGATGATACATGTAATCCATACTCGAACCAAAATTGATCTATCAAACATGCATACTCATATGAATTCACGCACATCTATGTTATTTAATATGTAGATATTACTGATCCATACATTTTAGTAGAACATAATTTGGTTAAATTTTCTCGAATTCAACCTTAAGATTTCGAGATCGTTGTATTTGTAAATCATATTACACATATAAAGGAGTTGAATCCTTTGTTGTGCTTTTGAAAGTATATATAAAAAATGATGTATATAGAATGTAATTCCAATTGAAAATGGATCCCGCCTGAAAAAATAGAATACAAACGGGATTCGAATTGAGTTGGCACGGTAAACATGCACTCTGCAAAATTTGAACGAAGCGGGGAAAGTCGCAGTAACCGCCCGAAACCAAAATCTGCGAGATGGAAATCACTACTGCCTATCCCTGCCATGCAAAGCCTATCTGCTGGATTTCTATAGGTTTCAATAGGGGTAGGTTTGTAATTTCACCCAAACGTGACGTAACCGCCTCTCACCCGAATTCATAACGGTGGGCGCCAAAACACAGTGTGTCCTCGGCCGAAATCGACTCCCTCCCCGAGTCATATTCATACACGGTGGGCGCCAAAAGCAAACTCTCGTCGGCAAATATTCGGTGTATGCGAGATTACCGTCCTATCCCCAACCGACTAATGTTGCTGTGATGTAGTAGAAATTTGAAACGGGGACTAAGTTTGTAAATTTCCTCGCATTTGAGACAAGCGCGCCCTGAATACATGGTTCCCCCCTTCCTCTCTACCTCCCTTTTCCCCATTCGTACTCCGTGGGCGCCAAAACACCCTCCTCCGTCCGCCGCCGTCCGCCACCCCATCCACCGCTGTCCTCCTCCACCATGCCGGAGCTGATACCCCGACGCCGCCGTCCATTACAAGAGATCGACCTCTCTCATCCACGGCTTCAGACCGGGATCCTTGCATCCCGTCCTCTCGCTTCATCCCCGCTGTCGTCCACCTTGCCGGCGCCGCTCCTACGACCGTCTCGTCCACCGCGCCCCGCGGCCATCGTCTACCCTCCTAGATCTGCTTCCACGCCGCCGACAGCCATCGCTACCGCAGCACCGTCAAATTCTCAGCAGATGCTTACACGGCGCCGCACCAGAGGCGGTACTCTTTCGTATCTGCTCAACTAATTTATCGCAGCAAGAAAATAGATCGCCACTGCTTTACTCTGATTTCTTGTCTTGGTTGCAAAGTTGCCTTTGTCCGGTTTGCACCTTCAGATCCGCCATGGCACACTCAACTCTATACTCCCAATGATTATGGTTTTCCCCTTTTATATTCCACACTAGTTAAATCACAGTAGACTAAATTTCAAAATTGGGTCAGTCGATTTTTCAGAGCTCGCCGGAGTTCGCCGGTGCGATCGAAGGGGCTCGGGTGGTTGTGGGACCTCGCCGAACGAAGAAAACTCGACGCGGGTGGGGGTTGGGGCGGGGGTGGGGGTGGCGGAGGAACACAGGCGGTGGGGGCCGGTGGTCCGGCCGGCGGCCCGTGCGGTGTTCTGTATGGGAAGAATCAGAGACGAGGAAGAAGAAGGGTTAGGAGACGTAGGATCTTCATCCAACCGTCTGAAATGGTCGAGAGACATCTG
The DNA here is from genome assembly GCF_018294505.1 of Triticum aestivum. Classification (NCBI taxonomy): domain Eukaryota; kingdom Viridiplantae; phylum Streptophyta; class Magnoliopsida; order Poales; family Poaceae; genus Triticum; species Triticum aestivum. Next base: position 508,588,254 of record NC_057814.1, read on the forward strand.
GGAGTTGCATTCTTAATGCGCTCTGGTTCATCATGTGTGGGCATTGCGCAACCAACATTTTATTATCCAAAATCTTCTTGCTCTTCTTTACCATGTTCCTCTTCCGTTCTTCTTTAATATGTACTCTCTCCGTTCCTAAATACAAGTCTTTGTATAGATTCCACCATGGACTACATATGGAGCAAAATGAGTGAATCTACACTCTAAAATGTATCTGGATACATCTGTATGTGATCCATAGTGGAAATCTCTACCAAGACTTATATTTTGGAACAGAGGGAGTATGATAGTAGTACAGTATGTTCCTTGTACTGAAGATGAGCAGGGACATTTGCAGTGTAGAGGTCTATACGGTCGGTTGTGATGGACACTTTGAGCCTCTTTGATTCGTAGGATCTTGTAAACATAGGAATAGGATTTGTAGTGGCCTGCCCACTTGAATCCTATAAGAATAGCAAGGAAATGCGGGGAGCTGTGTCGCCTTTGAGAGTTACACTGATATTAACAGTACCGCACCTTCACTTGAAGAGAGCTGATATCCGAAGCCTTTCTAGCCGTACCGGCAATACTAGCACATATATTCCAGCAAGTTCCACTTTGCTGATTTTACTCTGATGCTTAAGGTTTTCCCGTTATATCTACACTATGATCTGTGTAGCTGCTTTGTGTCGCACTAGCAGCAGTCCACTCTTGAAGCTAAACACTGCAATGACTTGCAAAATTGGCACCAAGGCATTGAGTGCCATTCTGGATGCAATGAAACTCATACGCTCCCCACCTGTTGATTCTTGTTCAGAATACGATCCTAATGACTATTCTAACCTCGAGGAGTCAAAGGCAAATGGCCTGTCCTGTTCACCCATTAAGGTGCCTGTTCTAATTTGGCAATGTTTTATTGATTGCGGGTATCTTGCATATGTCGTCTTGCATTTCTTCTACTTTGTTGCACCGCCATCTGCTTAGTTTACTCATCATATATGTCGAGATGCCATGCCCATCCATTATCAATACATATTCCATCTGTCATCATACCATGTTTTTCCACTCAAATGCTATTCTTGTGCATCAGACATCAAAAAGGAAGAGGGTGATTGCCGAACCTGAAGGAGCACCAGCAAAGTCCTTGAAAAACGTGGTGGTGCCGGAGAAATCAGACAACACCCCACTTATATTGGCTGTACAACCAGTGACACAAAACGTAGGACCGAGTCCAGCAGACTGTACCCATACTTCACTGGCCACACCACTAGCCCCACCACACAGGACCTGCGCTCCAGCAAAAGGTATACCAATTTCATTTGCCATAGCACCAGCTGTACCACAGAAAAATCCCACTCTAGCAAAAAGTACAGCAAGTCCACCGGCCGAAGACCTATCCCAATTGCAGAGACGGCCAATTCCTGCGGATTGGAACCCCTAGTTTAAAAGACAATGCTTTCAATGTTGTTAGGGACTACGTGCATATATTCCCATCATGGGAAGATTATTGTGAAGACAAACACCATTTTCACATCTTCCTGTCCAACTTACGTGTAAGTGCTATTATTCATGGTTATTATTTTCCTGTTTTCTGCTGATTGAACACATCAATGATTTACATTACATTGTTGCAACTAGGCGAGGGTCAATCTGGATAGTCATGACGAGCAAAGCTTGCTTGTGCTTTTCAAGGAAGCATTGCAGCAGTATCGGTGTTACCTGAGGAAATCACACTTTGATGGCAAGTCTATAAACGAATTTCCGGTGAAGTCTCCTGTGCTAAATTTAGAAGACATTGAATGGAAAAACCTTGTTATGCACCGGTCTCGTTCCCAGGATGAGGTACTGTTTATGAAATCACATGACAATTTGAACTTCTACTTTTCCGCATGTGCCTTACGGATCTTTTTTGCAGGAAATCTGCTCGAAGAAGAATTCCGGTTTGACAAGAACGACAGGATATCGCAAATATGCTGCCCGCTGCTTTGCTCTTGTTAGTACCTGTTGTCCTGTATCACTGTACTTGCATACATACCTGGTTCGTTATCTGACGGCAGTATGCATGATAGCTTGCTTATCAATTGTTCGCTCCAAATTATCTGATCTGTACGAATGGTTACATTAGTGTAGAATATATCCAATGCCAATGTTTTTTTAGCTCTGCATTGTTCTTGTAAGTACATGCTGTCCTTTATCAGTGTACTTATAATGACATGTAGTTGTTCATGTACCATCACTCTGCAGCTTATTTTCCTTTGCCCTCCATTTTCTACACATCAGATCTATATTTACTCTTACCATAAGGTTGGTACTGAAGAAGTTTAGCTGTGCATTGCTCTTGGCTGTACCTTTTGCCTGTATCGCTGCACTTACATTTATAGCTACTTGGTTATGTAGCATCACTCTTCATCTTATCTTAAATATTCTCCATTTTTTCGTAATTATCACATCTATATTTACTCTTAACAAAATGTAGAATAAAGGCAATGCTTTTGAAGAAGATTCTGTGGTAAACTTCTTGAATTGCCCCCCCCCCATCAGCATGGACAAGGCCTTTATAGAGCCTGTCTTCACCAATAATGTAATTTTGTCCATCTCAAGCCTTCAAACTTTGTTGTATATACTTCAAGCTATTTATTTTTGGTGTTTGCATCAAATTGCTTGTTTAAAGTTTATAATGTAGTTCATAAACAAAAGTTTGTCCTTTCTTAATTTAAGTTTTCAGTTGTACAACCAAGTTCCTTCTTCATACCATGTAAAGTAAACTATACAAAGCAAGTGATCTTCTTTTGCACTGCATGTATGCTTCTGTTCTTCATCCGTAATCCAGTGGTGTGGTGAACCTACCCACTACAGCACAATGTCATATTCTGCAATGTCTTAACTATGAACAATGTCATATCATTCTACTATTATTTAAACCGTCTCTTTATTTGCCAATCTGAAATGGTATAAATTGACAGCACACTAACCATTGATACTTATGAGTTCTTGATCTGTAATCCAGTGGTGTCGTGAAGCTGCCAACTCCTTCACAATGTCATTTCCTACCATGTCTTGACATGAAAAATACCATATTGTGTTAATGCAATTTTAAACTGTGTCACTTTATTCGTCGGTAAGAAATGTCATGAATTGTCAGCACTGATACTTTTATGTGCAAAATATGTCATCTGTCTGCTTGTTTATCTTTCAGAGTGAGGAAGATATAAGTGTTGAACAAGCGCAGTCTCATCATCTTGCTCAGCTGCTTGCGCTGCAGCTCCCCAGCAGGGCTAACCTTTCTTGAACTCTATTGAAGTGCTGTCGGTTTTGTATATTATTTTGTCGGCGTGTTTATTTGCACCGGTGGCGATCTTTGATGCCCAGTGTATGTAATCTGCTGTCTGCTTGTGCTTTATTATCATAGTGGCGAACTTTGATGCCCAGTGGATGTAATATGCCGTAATTTCTTTATTGTATAGTCTAGGTTTTTTCTTATTCACGATGCTGCAGTTATTTTACTGTATATATATCTTGTCTTCGCAGTAAACCGGCCAAACTGTAAAATTACGGTACATAATTGGGCCGTCATGCAATCACGATGTAGGTTGGGCCTGAAACGTGCCGAATAGCTCACGGGCCGGCAGCAGCCCGAAATGAACCCCGGCCCATGATTGTGCGAATCAAATCACGGGCTTTTAACAGGCCAAAATTGTCTCGGTCCTTGTTTGGCCCAATCAAATATCGGCTGCGAGCAGGCCGGATGCAAACCGGGCCGTAGTTAGGCCCAACTATATGACGGGCTTTTAACATGCCGAAATTAATATAGGGCCAAAATGTTAAACGGGCCCTTAACAGGCCAAAACTAATATCAGGCCGAATTACTAAGTGGGCCTTTAGCAAGTGGGCCCAAAAGCATAGTGTCCAGTTGACGGGCCGAATCTGATATGGGCCATAATTGAGCCCAAAGCCTCTTAAAGGGCCGGACCTGATCTGGGCCGTAATTTGGCCCAGAACGTGGTAGGCTTTTAATGGGCCGGATCTCATATGGGCCACTATTAGGCCCGGAGCATGGCAGGCCATTAATGGACCGAATCAAATATGGGTCAGCATTTGGCCCAAAACATGGCAGCCAGTTAATGGGCCGGCCTACTACGGTCCTCAAAATCTTGTGGGCCTACAGCTGGGCTGGCCCATTAATGTCGGCGAAATCTCGTGGGCCTTTAGCTGGGCCGGCCCATTATGATCCGCAAGAATCTTGTGGGCCTTTACCTGGGCCGGCCCATTATGGCACACAAAAATCTTGTGGGCCTTTACCTGGGCCAGCCCATTATGGCCCGCAAAATCTTGTGGGCCTTTAGCTGGGCCAGCCCATTATGGTCCGCAAAATCTCGTGGGCCTTTAGTTGGGCCGACCCATTATGGTCACAAAATCTTGTGGGCCTTTACTTGGGCCGGCCCATTAAACTTGATGGGCCGGTCCACGTGTCAACATATCATAGGCGCGTTTCGCCCATTGGATGAGTGACACATGTGCCAACGCGGACCTGACACGTGTCTCCTCCAGCCAATGATGATTTTACACGTGGAAAATCCCCATTGGTCGGGGCTGTTAACGGGTTATCGGATCCAAAACCCGACCCGATAGCTTAACGGCGTTCCGTTACGGTGGATGCCACATGTCGGTCACCCTTTGTAGCGACCAGACCTCAAACAGTCTAGTCTTTGTGCATCAGTGTCATCCCTGCGGTAATGCTGACACGCACAATACTTGAAGGATTTATAACAGAGTAGCAATCACACACTTATTACATCGAATAGCTCAAAAGAGAACTTAATACAATAAATATGGCTGAAGGCCATCTAAATACGATAACATCGGAAGGCTTGGAAGATAAAGTGAGTCCATCAACTCCAACGGCATCACTGAGTATAAGACCACGACCTAAGGCTCCTTACTCGTCGTCTGAAAAGTCTGCAACATGATACGTTGCAGCCCGAAAACGGGTCAGCACATGGAATATGCTGGCAATGTAATATATAGAGAGTAATGAACAGAATAATGCTATCACTACATGCATATTTGGCTGGTGGAAAGCTCTATGGTTACAGTTTTGCGAAAAGCCAATTTTTCCCTACCACAAAGGAATAAATTTTATTTAACTATCATGGTGGTTGTTAAACATTGAGAAGGTACCTCCAACTCAATCCCAATTAAGAACGTGATTAACCCAGTCATATTAAATTAAGTAACATGATGATGAGATTCACATGATAATCCAAGAACTAGATACTCAAGACGTCCATAACCGGGGACACGGCTAACCATGATTAGTTTGTACACTCTGTAGAGGTTTGTGCACTTTTCCCCACAAGACTCGATCGCCTCCGCTTGATTTCTCGCACTACATGGTGTTTGAGAAACGGATGACCGAGACACAGTCTTTCAGAAACAATACTCTTTACTCCAGGTGGACAGTTACACCTACTTTCCCCTACATCTGCTAGCCCACCTCTTCAAAAGGTCATGTAACCTACTCAACTATGCTAGAGCCCATAATAGCTTGTGGCTGCACACGGAAGTTTCTAGCATGAATAATCTCATGATCCCTTTGAGCCTGGGTGGCGGTCCATAGGATGATCACACGGGTACTCCGGGATATCCAAAAATACAGGCAACACTGGTTTCTCCAGGTGCCTCAATCCACCCAGATGTAAATTAAAGTAGCCACCTTAAGTTGAACCATTAATTAACAGTCTCACATCTGTCATGGAAAACTCTCAAACCCAATCCACGTCTACGAGCATAGCATAGCAATATAAGCAAACGTAGAAGTAACTCCCAAAGGTTTGATAGTAAACAGGGCAATAGGTACTACCTCATCTACTTCCCAAAACCCACATATTAATCAGATCCTAATCATGCAATAGTTTGAGGATTGATCTAATGCAATAAAACTGGGTGGTAAAGAGGTATGATCAAAGTGTTACTTGCCTTGCTGATGATCCGTGAAACCTAGAGACTCGTAGTAGCACGCTTCGCACTCCGGGTACTCTATCGCAAACAAACAATACATACATAAGAAATCAAGCAAGGGTGCATGAATAAAACTCAAAATAAGAGATCTAACCAGAAAGTTCAACTTAAGAACTCCGGTTTGCAAAAAGAATCAAATCGAACGAAGCAACGAAACTCAAACGGCGAAAGAAACAAGCTTCGTTTACTAATCTGGACCTAAGTCAAATTTTACAGTAGCAAAAACTTGTTTGAGTTGGTTAAACAGAAAGAGGGTTTCGAGATGAAACTCTAGGCGCTTGAATCGCCTGATTCCGATAAACGAGCGAAAAGTTAAACTGAAACGAAAATCGGATCAGAAATCGCGATCGAAAATAATCGCGGAAAATCCGAGAAAAAGAAAAACTGACGAACAGGCTAACGAACGAACGTTCGCTGTCTGCGGTTAAACGACGAAAACCGTTTGTTAAAACGAACGTACGGACAAACGTCCGCAAAATAAATAAACCAACAAAAAATAAACCGAACCGATCTAAACAAAACCAAAACTAGGGTTTACGAAATAAAACCGATCGGTTTTATAAAAAAACGGCGGCTACCTCTAACACCGGCGAACGGCTCCGACGGCGGTGGTTGGCAGCGACGGGCGGCGGGGCGGCGCGGGGTGGCGGCGCGGGTGGCGGCGGCGGCGCGGGGTGGCGGCGCGGGCGGCGGCGGCGCGGATCGACTAGGGTTTCGGGTGGGCTGGCGGCGCTGGGGCTCGGGATCTCGGGCTTTTAAAGGCCGGCCCGAAGAGTCCCGCTCGGGTACGGCCCGGAGTCGGTTGATTTTTTTTTAATAATTCGGACGTGCAGAAAAAGTAAGAAAAGAAATACTAAACGGACTGTAAAAATCCCTAAATAAATTTTCCCCGTCCTCTAAAAATAAGCCGGACAAGATGAACATTTATTTGGGCCTAAATTGCAATTTTGAAAAACACATATTTTTCCTAATTCAAATAAAATCCAAATAAAATCAAATATTTGTTTTTAATATTTTTCCTCCAATATTTTATTATTTGTGGAGAAGTCATATTATCTCCTCTCATATATTTTGATATGAAATATTTTCGGAGAGAAAAATAATTAAAACAAATGATTCCATTTTCAAAATTTGAGAAAACCCAAATATGAAAATAACGAAATCCCCAACTCTCTCCGTGGGTCCTTGAGTTGCGTAGAATTTCTAGGATCGCAAAACAAAATGCAATAAAATATGATATGCAAGAATGATCTATGTATAACATTCCAAATTGAAAATTTGGGATGTTACACCCTTGACGAAAGCACTTATGTGACGCGCGATTTATCGTCATGGAAGTGGACACTTCCGTGATGATAATTTTGGTAATGTCATGGAACACTTCTATGACAGCATAGGTATGACTATCTTGATTCTGTCATAAATTTGTCATGGATGTACATGCATGACAAAAAACGCGACCTACTGTGACAAACACGTATCATCATGGAAGTGTATTTTTTTGTAGTGAGATCTCCAAGAAAATCGAGTAGAACTTTTTATTGAGATCCAAAGAGAGAGAGAAGTCATCTAGCTAATAACTATGGACCCGAAGGTCTGTGGTAAACTACTCACACATCATCGGAGAGGTTATGGTATTGATGTAGAAGCCCTCCGTGATTGAATCCCCCTCCGGCAGATCGCCGGAAAAGGCCCCAAGATGGGATCTCACGGGTACAGAAGGTTGCGGCGGTGGAAAAGTGATTTCGTGGCTCCCCTGGATGTTTTCAGGGTATAAGAGTATATATAGGCGAAAGAAGTATGTCGGTGGAGCTACGAGGGCCCATGAGGGTTGGGGGCGTGCCTACCCCCTAGACGCGCCCTCCTGCCTCGTGGCTGCCTCGTTGCTTCCTTGACTTCCACTCCAAGTCTCCTGGGTTGTGTTTGTTCCAAGAAAGACCCTCGCGAAGGTTTTGTTCCGTTTGGATTCCGTTTGATATTCCTTTTCTGCGAAACACTGAAATAGGTAAAAAATATCAATTTGCACGTGGCCTTCGGTTAATAGGTTAGTCCCAAAAATAATATAAAAAGGTATATTAAAGCCCATTAAACATCCAAAACAGATAATATAATAGCATGAAACAATCAAAAATTATAGATACGTTGGAGACGTATCACTTAGTATAAATAAACCGTATTTTTCTTAAACACTAATGCGAGCGCCGCCGCCGCCGCCGTCGGCTTTCGAGCCTGTTTGCCTCCGGTAGGTGCGGTGGGAGGGCGGCGTGTCGTTACCGGAGAGGCAGTGGCCACGCCGGAGACCATTGGAGCGGTTGGAGGAGGAGCTTGGACGTGGTGGGTCTTCTTGATACCCAAACTCTTCTTCTTCGGTGGCGGCGGTGCGTGGGTTGTTTTCAGCGGCGGAAAGCCGATGCCGGTGGCCGGCGGGGTGAGGGAAGGGGCCGGGCTATCCATTCTGGACGGCCCGACGGTCATCGGTGGCGGCGGCAGGGCGTGGCGGCTTTGTCGGCGGGAGACAGTGCGGCGCGGGAGGGGCGAGAGGGAGAGGCGTCAGTTTTACTCGCCCACGGTGGGATGGAGTAAATTTAGGAAAACTTTTGGAGAAAATAGGGAGATAGAGTAAAAATATTACTCCACTAAGCTAGATAAGGGATCGGCAAGGTGCGCCGTAAAAGAGTAAACCAGAAATTTTACTCCTTTATGATTTTTTAGGATCGGTCAGAAATGCCCTAATTGACGCAATTTTCATTCAATAACCATCACGTCCTTTACAAGAGTTGGATTAGGAATCCGGGTGGCTTGTCACACCATTCCTCTTTCGATTTAGACATTAAAAAAAAGTTCATATACGATACCATTATCTGCTGAATTACAATGAGACAGTCATCGGTAATCACCGCCCCGAGACTATGTACTCTGACGGGTAATGGATTGCATTCAGTATCTCTATGGAGTCACTCTCCACCATCATCGCGTGTATACCCAGGTTCTGTGCCATTCTCAAACCGAGCAATAGTCAATACTGGACACATCCAGTGCATGTTGTTTATAGCTCACTGCCTCCGCAATAAAGATCCCTCCTGATTCTTTGAGGACTGCTCCCAAGACTCCCGAACCTGAATCAACATCAAAGGTAGATTGATCCTAATCAAATTCTGTTTAGCTAGCATTCCAATTTATCTTTTGTCCTTCTTTGGATTCCCCAAGTGAGCTTTAGATATGCTAAACTCCCAAATGAAACATTGTCTTTGGAATAAATATAAAAAGGGAAACGTTTGCGCCCGGCGGACCGGCCGAACGCGCGTAGCGTCCGATCGCTCGCGATCTACTGGCTCCAGTTTTATGCCACGTCCCGCATGTTACCCTCCCCACGCGTCCATCCTGGGCCCCGCAAACCGCACACTTTTTATCCTTTCGCAGCCTCTTCCTTATCTCTTCCTTCCCCCAAATCAGAACAACTATGCACCTGCCAAGCGTCCGCGGCGTCCGCCTCCACCTACCCTGCGCTGCTCCAGCAAGTGGCCGCCTCCGCCCTCCCCCCGCGCTGCTCCGACGAGCTTTGCCCTCCTCTTGCGTTGAGTACTACAACCCATGGCGACCGTGCTATAATGGCGGCGTGCGGGAGGAGTGCAGGCTGCAACCATACTTACGGCGAGCTACAACCATCATGTCGCGAGCTGCAACCGGCGCGGCTAGATGCTACGACGGTGAGGTGGAGCTCAGCGTCGAGCTTCAATCGGGGCGACCGGCTCTACAACCAGTGTGTTTTTTTGCTGGAGCCGTTCGGCAAATAGTTGCATCCAGATAACCAATACTCCAGTCCAGTCGCTTTTGCTTCCACCGGCTTTTTATTTTGCTACAACTGTAAGTTTTTTTGTTGGATCGCTGGAGATGTCTTTGTTTTGTGACCGCCGGCGGGGAGTAATGATTTTTGGCGGCATTATCAGCCATCGGCTGGTTGCGAGGTGTTTTTGCTTGAACCGGCATAGTATTTTGCTGGAACTACCTTTTCTTTTTGCTTCAATCGACCCCTGAATTTGTTTTGTTGGAACCGGCGTATTCTTTTGCTGGAACCTGGTTTTTTTTTTTGCTACAATTGACCACTGGAGCTTTTTTGGCTACTGAATTTGTTTTTGCTGGTTTTTTGCTAGAACTGGAGCTTTTGTTTGCTGGAACCTAGTAATATTTTGCTTCAAACGACCATGGGAGGATTTTGTTTTGTTTTCAGATTTTTTGTTTGGACACCACGATGCAAGCCGACGGCTGCGGCGAGCCGGAGGCGGCGACGTCGATGAGGGGATGTTGCAACCATGGCGAACCACGAGCTGGAAGAAGGGGAGGGGGTGGTTTAGAGCTGCAATCCGTCAGTGACTGCACGCTGGGGGACCTACTGGTGGCCGTGATGTATTCCTGATGGCAATGGACGGGACCCCGCCAGAGCTCGGCGCCCAGGACCCCGACGGCGGCAAATCGGGGGGAGGGGGTGGAGGAGGGGGCGATGCTCTGCTTGTGGGAGCGTGGGGAATGGTGTGAGGAGGAAGAAGACGACTGTACGGGGGTGTCAGATCTGACGGTTGTATATGGATGAATCGGACGTTGCTGGTGCGACCGGCCCAAATTTGGGCCGGCGCACCGGCGCCCATCAGTCGCCTTATAAAAAGCACAGAAAGATCCATCCACCAAACTACTCTCTCTGTCCCATAATATAAGAACGTTTTTGACACTACACTAATATAAAAACACTTTTATATTATGAGACGGAGGGAATAGCAATTAGTGTGCCTGAAACAAGAGTCACCAGATTCTAGCAATTGCGTTAGAAATTTCCTTGCAAATGCTTTTAGGGATCTTGAACACTGACATAACATAGGTTGGAATAGCATGCACAATTGCCTTGAGAAAAACCTCTTTGCCACTGATAGCAAAGTGTTCTCGTTCCAACACATGATTCTCGCAACAACTCTCTCGAGCAGATGAATGAAGTTGTCACTTCGGTCAATACCTACCTGGGAAGGTATTTATTGATAGAGCCTCTCACATGATATTTGTTAGGGAACTTAGCATGCAATTTCAAAAAAATTCCTACGATCACGCAACTAGGAGATGCATAGCAACGAGAGGGGGAGAGTGTGTCCACGTACCCTCGTAGACCGAAAGCGGAAGCATTAGTTTAACGTGGTTGATGTAGTCGAACATCTTCACGATCCAACCGATCTTAGTACTGAACGTACGACACCTCCGTGTTCAGCACACGTTCAGCTCGATGACGTCCCTCGAACTCTTGATCCAGTAGAGGGTCGAGGGAGAATTCCGTCAGCACGACGGCGTGGTGACAGTGATGGTGATGTGATCCGCGCAGGGCTTCGCCTAAGCACTACGATGCTATGATCGGAGGAGTAAACTGTGGAGGGGGCACCGCACACGGCTAAGAGAACAACTGATGTGCCTCTAGGGTGCCCCCGCCCCCGTATATAACAGAGGGGAGGAGGAGGCCGGCAACCAGGAGGGGCGCGCCATGGGGGGATTCCTACTAGGACTCCTAGTCCTAGTAGGATCCCCCCCCCCCTTTCCTTTCTCCACCGGAGAGAAAAGGAAGGAGAGGGAGAGGCAGAGGGAAAGGGGGCGCCGCCCCCTCCCCCTAGTCCAATTCGGACTGCCATGGGGGGGGGGCAGCCACCCCTTGTGGCCCTCCTCTCTCTCCTTTAAGGCCAAATATTTCCCCCGGGGGTTCCGATAACCCCTCGGCACTCTGGTAAAATACCCGAATATAACCTTCCAATATATAAATCTTTACCTCTCGACCATTTCGAGACTCCTCGTCATGTCCGTGATCTCATCCGGGACTCAGAACAAACTTCGGTCACCAAAACACACAACTCATAATACAAATCGTCATCGAACGTTAAGCGTGCGGACCCTACGGGTTCGAGAACTATGTAGACATGACCGAGACACATCTCCGGTCAATAACCAATAGCGGAACCTGGATGCTCATATTGGTTCCTACATATTCTACGAAGATCTTTATCGGTCAAACCGCACAACAACATACGTTATTCCCTTTGTCATCGGTATATTAATTGCCCGAGATTCGATCGTCGGTACCATCATACCTAGTTCAATCTCGTTACCGGCAAGTCTCTTTACTCGTTCCGTAATGCATCATCCCGCAACTAACTCATTAGTCACATTGCTTGCAAGGCTTATAGTGATGTGCATTACCGAGAGGGCCCAGAGATACCTCTCCAATACACGGAGTGACAAATCCTAATCTTGATCTATGCCAACCCAACAAACACCTTCGGAGACACTTGTAGGGCATCTTTATAATCACCCAGTTACGTTGTGACGTTTGATAGCACACAAGGTGTTCCTCCGGTATTCGGGAGTTGCATAATCTCATAGTGAGAGGAATATGTATAAGTCATGAAGAAAGCAATAGCAATAAAACTAAACGATCATAATGCTAAGCTAACGGATGGGTCTTGTCCATCACATCATTCTCCAATGATGTGATCCCGTTCATCAAATGACAACACATGTCTATGGTCAGGAAACTTAACCATCTTTGATTAACGAGCTAGTCAAGTAGAGGCATACTAGGGACACTCTGTTTGTCTATGTATTCACACATGTACTAAGTTTCCGGTTAATACAATTCTAGCATGAATAATAAACATTTATCATGATATACGGAAATATAAATAACAACTTTATTATTGCCTCTAGGGCATATTTCCTTCAGTCTCCCACTTGCACTAGAGTCAATAATCCAGATTACATAGTAATGATTCTAACACCCATGGAGTCTTGGTGCTGATCATATTTTGCTAGTGGAAGAGGCTTAGTCAACGGGTCTGCAATATTCAGATCCGTATGTATTTTGAAAATCTCTATGTCTCCCTCCTTGACTTGATCACGGATGGAATTGAAGCGTCTCTTGATGTGTTTGGTTCTCTTGTGAAATCTGGATTCCTTTGCCAAGTCAATTGCTCCAGTATTGTCACAAAAGATTTTCATTGGACCGGATGCACTAGGTATTAGACCTAGATCGGATATGAACTCCTTCATCCAGACTCCTTCATTTGCTGCTTCCAAAATAGCTATGTACTCCGCTTCACACGTAGATCCCGCCACGACGCTTTGCTTGGAACTGCACCAACTGGCAGCTCCACCATTCAATATAAATACGTATCCGGTTTGCGACTTAGAGTCATCCGGATCAGTGTCAAAGCTTGCATCGACGTAACCATTTACGACAAGCTCTTTGTCACCTCCATAAACGAGAAACATATCCTTAGTCCTTTTCAAGTATTTCAGGATGTTCTTGACCGCTGTCCAGTGATCCACTCCTGGATTACTTTGGTATCTCCCTGCTAAACTTATAGCAAGGCACACATCAGGTCTGGTACACAGCATTGCATACATGATAGAACCTATGGCTGAGGCATAGGGAATGACTTTCATTTTCTCTCTATCTTCTGTTGTGGTCGGGCATTGTGTATGACTCAACTTCACACCTTGTAGCACAGGCAAGAACCCTTTCTTTGACTGATCCATTTTGAACTTCTTCAAAACTTTATCAAGGTATGTGCTTTGTGAAAGTCCAATTAAGCGTCTTGATCTATCTCTGTAGGTCTTGATGCCCAATATATAAGCAGCTTCACCGATGTCTTTCATTGAAAACTTCTTATTCAAGTATCCTTTTATGCTATCCAGAAATTGTGTATTATTTTCAATCAACAATATGTCATCCACATATAATATTAGAAATGCTACAGAGCTCCCACTCACTTTCTTGTAAATACAGACTTCTCCAAAAGTCTGTATAAAACCATATGCTTTCATCACACTATCAAAGCGTATATTCCAACTCCGAGAGGCTTGCACCAGTCCATAAATGGATCACTGGAGCTTGCACACTTTGTTAGCACCTTTAGGATCGACAACACCTTCTGGTTGCATCATATACAACTCTTCTTTAAGAAATCCATTAAGGAATGCAGTTTTGACATCCATTTGCCAAATTTCGTAATCATAAAATGTGGCAATTGCTAACATGATTTGGATAGACTTAAGCATCGCTACGGGTGAGAAAGTCTCATCATAGTCAACTCCTTAAACTTGTCGAAAACCTTTCGCAACAAGTCGAGCTTTGTAGACAATAACATTACCGTCAGCGTCAGTCTTATTCTTAAAGATCCATTTATTCTCTATGGCATGCCGATCATCGGCAAGTCAACCAAAGTCCATACTTTGTTCTCATACATGGATCCCATCTCAGATTTCATGGCCTCAAGCCATTTCACGGAATCTGGGCTCATCATCGCTTCCTCATAGTTCATAGGTTCATCATGGTCTAGTAACATGACTTCCAGAACAGGATTTCCATACCACTCTGGTGCGAAACATACTCTGGTTGACCTACGAGGTTCTGTAGTAACTTGATCTGAAGTTTCATGATCATCATCATTAACTTCCTCACTAATTGGTGTAGGAATCACTGGAACTGATTTCTGTGATGAACTACTTTCCAATTCGGGAGAAGGTACAATTACCTCATCAAGTTCTACTTTCTTCCGACTCACTTCTTTTGAGAGAAACTCCTTCTCTAGAAAGGATCCATTCTTAGCAATGAATATCTTGCCTTCGGATCTGTAGAAGGTGTACCCAACAGTCTCCTTTGGGTATCCTATGAAGACGCATTTCTCCGATTTGGGTTTGAGCTTATCAGGTTGAAGTTTTTTCACATAAGCATCGCAGCCCCAAACTTTAAGAAACGACAGCTTAGATTTCTTGCCAAACCACATTTCATATGATGTCGTCTCAACAGATTTAGATGGTGCCCTATTTAACGTGAATGCAGCCGTCTCTAAAGCATAACCCCAGAACGATAGTGGTAAATCAGTAAGAGACATCATAGATCGCACCATATCTAATAAAGTACGGTTACGACGTTCGGACACACCATTACGCTGTGGTGTTCCAGGTGGCATGAGTTGCGAAACTATTCCACATTGTTTCAGATGAAGACCAAACTCATAACTCAAATATTCACCTCCGCGATCAGATCATAGAAATTTTATTTTCTTGTTACGATGATTTTCCACTTCACTATGAAATTCTTTAGACTTTTCAAATGTTTCAGACTTATGTTTCATTAAGTAGATATACCCATATCTGCTCAAATCGTTTGTGAAGGTCAGAAAATAACGATACCCGCCGCGAGCCTCAACACTCATCGGACCGCATACATCAGTATGTATTATTTCCAATAAGTCAGTTGCTCGCTCCATTGTTCCGGAGAATGGAGTTTTAGTCATCTTGCCCATGAGGCATGGTTCGCAAGCATCAAGTGATTCCAAAAGCCCATCAACATGGAGTTTCTTCATGCACTTTACACCAATATGACTTAAACGGCAGTGCCACAAATAAGTTACACTATCATTATTAACTTTGCATCTTTTGGCTTCAATATTATGAATATGTGTATCACTACAATTGAGATTCAACAAAAATAGGCCACTCATCAAGGGTGCATGACCATAAAATATATTACTCATATAAATAGAACAACCATTATTCTTTGATTTAAATGAATAACCGTCTCGCATCAAACAAGATCCAGATATAATGTTCATGCTCAACCCTGGCACCAAATAATAATTATTTAGGTCTAAAACTAATCCCGAAGGTAGATGTAGAGGTAGCATGCCGACGGCGATCACATCGACTTTGGAACCATTTCCCACGCGCATCGTCACCTCGTCCTTAGCCAATCTCCGTTTAATCCGTAGCCCCTGTTTCGAGTTGCAAATATGAGCAACAAAACCAGTATCTAATACCCAGGCGCTACTACGAGCATTAGTAAGGCACACATCAATAACATGTATATTAAATATACCTTTCACTTTGTCATCCTTCTTATCCGCCAAATACTTGGGGCAGTTCCGCTTCCAGTAACCAGTCCCTTTGCAGTAGAAGCAGTCAGTTTCAGGCTTAGGTCCAGACTTGGGCTTCTTCCCGGGAGTAGCAACTTCCTTGCTATTCTTCTTAAAGTTCCCCTTCTTCCCTTTGCCCTTTTTCTTGAAACTAGTGGTCTTGTTAACCATCAACACTTGATGCTCCTTCTTGATTTCTACCTCCGCAGCCTTTAGCATCACGAAGAGCTCGGGAATTGTCTTTTTCATCCCTTGCATATTATAGTTCATCACGAAGCCTTTATAGCTTGGTGGCAGTGATTGAAGAACTCTATCAATGACACTATCATCAAGAAGATTAAATCCCAGCTGAGTCAAGTGGTTATGGTATCCAGAAATTTTGAGTATATGTTCACTGGCAGAACTATTCTCCTCCATCTTGCAGCTATAGAACTTGTTGGAGACTTCGTATCTCTCAACTCGGGCATTTGCTTGAAATATTAACTTCAACTCCTGGAACATCTCATATGCTCCATGACGTTCAAAACGTCTTTGAAGTCCCGATTCTAAGCCGTAAAGCATGGCACACTGAACAATCAAGTAGTCATCAGCTTTGCTCTGCCAGACGTTCATAACGTCTGGAGTTGCTCCTGCAGCGGGTCTTGCACCTAGCGGTGCTTTCAAGACATAATTCTTCCGTGCAACAATGAGGATAATCCTCAAGTTACGGACCCAATCCGTGTAGTTGCTACCATCATCTTTCAACTTAGCTTTCTCTAGGAACGCATTAAAATTCAAGGGAACGGTAGCACGGGCCATTGATCTACAACAACATAGATATGCAAAAATTATCAGGACTAAGTTCATGATAAATTAAAGTTCAATTAATCATATTACTTTAAGCTCCCACTTAGATAGACATCCCTCTAGTCATTTAAATGATCACGTGATCCATATCAACTATACCATGTCCGATCATCACGTGAGATGGAGTAGTTTTCAATGGTGAACATCACTATGTTGATCATATCTACTATATGATTCACGTTCGACCTTTCGGTCTCAGTGTTCCGAGGCCATATCTGCATATGCTAGGCTCGTCAAGTTTAACCCAAGTAGTCTGCACGTGCAAAACTAGCTTGCACCCGTTGTATGTGAACGTAGAGCTTATCACACCCGATCATCACGTGGTGTCTCGGCACGATGAACTGTAGCAATGGTGCATACTCAAGGAGAACACTTGTACCTTGAAATTTATTGAGGGATCATCTTATAATGCTACCGCCGTACTAAGAAAAATAAGATGCATAAAGGATAAACATCACATGCAATCAAAATATGTGACATGATATGGCCATCATCATCTTGTGCCTTTGATCTCCATCTCCAAAGCACCGTCATGATCTCCATCGTCATCGGCTTGACACCTTGATCTCCATCATAGTGTCGTTGTCGTCTCGCCAACTATTGCTTCCACGACTATTGCTACCGCTTAGTGATAAATTAAAGCAATTACACGATGATTGCATTTCATACAATAAAGCGACAACCATAAGGCTCCTGCCAGTTGCCGATAACTTTTACAAAACATGATCATCTCATACAACAATTTATATCTCATCACGTCTTGACCATATCACATCACAACATGCCCTGCAAAAACAAGTTAGACGTCCTCTACTTTGTTGTTGCAATTTTTACGTGGCTGCTACAGGCTTCTAGCAAGAACCGTTCTTACTTACGCATCAAGACCACAATGATTTTTCGTCAAGTGTGTTGTTTTAACCTTCAACAAGGACCGGCCGTAGTCAAACTCGATTCAACTAAAGTTGGAGAAACAGGCACCCGCCAGCCACCTGTGTGCAAAGCATGTCGGTAGAACTGGTCTCATGAACGTGGTCATGTAATGTTGGTCCGGGCCGCTTCATCCAACAATACCGCTGAATCAAAGTAAGACGTTGGTGGTAAGTAGTATGAATATTATCGCCCATAACTCTTTGTGTTCTACTCGTGCATATCATCTACGCATAGACCTGGCTCGGATGCCACTGTTAGGGAACTTAGCATGCAATTTCAAAAAATACCTACGATCACGCAAGATCCATCTAGGAGATGCATAGCAGCGAGAGGGGGAGAGTGTGTCCATGTACCCTCGTAGACCAAAAGCGGAAGCGTTAGTTTAACACGGTTGATGTAGTCGAACGTCTTCACGATCCAACCGATCTTAGTACCGAACGTACGGCACCTTCGTGTTCAGCACACGTTCAGCTCGATGACGTCCCTCGAACTCTTGATCCAGTAGAAGGTCGAGGGAGAGTTCCGTTAGCACGACGGCATGGTGACGGTCATGGTGATGTTATCTGTGCAGGGCTTCGCCTAAGCACTACGACGCTATGACCGGAGGAGTAAACTGTGGAGGGGGGCACCGCACACGGCTAAGAGAACAATTGATGTGCCTTTGGAGTGCCCCCGCCCCCGTATATAAAGGAGGGGAGGATGAGGCCGGCGGCCAGGAGGGGCGCGCCATGGGGGAAGTCCTACTAGGACTCCTAGTCCTAGTAGGATTCGCCCCCCCCCCCTTTTTCTTTCTCCACCGGAGGGAAAAGGAAGGAGAGGGAGAGGGAAAGGGGGGCGCCGCCCCCTCCCCCTAGCCCAATTCGGACTGCCAGGGGGAATGTCCACCCCTTGCGGCCCTCCTCTCTCTCCACTAAGTCCCACTAAGGCCCAATATTTCCCCGGGGGTTCCGGTAACCCCTCGGTACTCCGGTAAAATACCCGAATCACTCGGAACCATTCCGATGTCCGAATACAACCTTCCAGTATACGAATCTTTACCTCTCAACCATTTTGAGACTCCTCGTCATGTCCGTTATCTCATCCGGGACTCCGAACAAACTTCGGTCACCAAAACACACAACTCATAATACAAATCGTCATCGAACGTTAAGCGTGCGGACCCTACGGGTTCGAGAACTATGTAGACATGACCGAGACACATCTTCGGTCAATAACCAATAGCGTAACCTGAATGCTCATATTGGTTCCTACATATTCTACGAAGATCTTTATCGGTCAAACCGCACAACAACATACGTTATTCCCTTTGTCATCGGTATGTTACTTGCCCGAGATTCGATCGTTGGTATCATCATACCTAGTTAAATCTCGTTACCGGCAAGTCTATTTACTCGTTCTGTAATGCATCATCCCGCAACTAACTCATTAGTCACATTGCTTGCAAGGCTTATAGTGATGTGCATTACCGAGAGGGCCCAGAGATACCTCTCTGATACACAAAGTGACAAATCCTAATCTTGATCTATGCCAACCCAACAAAAACCTTTGGAGACACCTGTAGAGCATCTTTATAATCACCCAGTTACGTTGTGACGTTTGATAGCACACAAGGTGTTCCTACGGTATTCGGGAGTTGCATAATCTCATAGTGAGAGGAATATGTATAAGTCATGAAGAAAGCAATAGCAATAAAACTAAACGATCATAATGCTAAGCTAACGGATGGATCTTGTCCATCACATTATTCTCTAATGATGTGATCCCGTTCATCAAATGACAACACATGTCTATGGTCAGAAAACTTAACCATCTTTGATTAACGAGCTAGTCAAGTAGAGGCATACTAGGGACACTCTGTTTTGTATATGTATTCACACATGTACTAAGTTTCCGGTTAATACAATTTTAGCATGAATAATAAACATTTATCATGATATAAGGAAATATAAATAACAACTTTATTATTGCCTCTAGGGCATATTTCCTTCAATATTCAGTTTAGAATATACACTATGTCTGATTTCCACTATAGTATTTAGACCGAAGAAAATACTAGACTTTGCTTCATTGATCAGCTGACCAGAGTTGGCGCAATACTGCGCAATACAAATCTAGAGCACCTTGGAGTGATGTGGCATTCGACATTGCAATCGTCTACAAGCAAGTTTTTCATTAGCAATAATACTCTGGCCAACTGCTCCAAGGGTATAGGTCAGCACCTCCAAGAAGTGTTGGGGAAGGCCAGCGAATGTTTGGGCATTTCCACGAGGACACGGGGCCAACCTACTTTTCCAAGGTGATTTTTGCACGGGATCTGGAGTTACTTCCGATCCCGACCCTTTTGCGCATAGGTGTCATCCCATTAGAAATCGTTCTCAGCACGATCACCGATTGCAGCTGGAAGATGAAGCTCGGACAGCTTAAAAGGAGACCCACCATTGACCAAGGATGGTCCGGCTTTGCAGTGGATCACCAATTGAAGATCATGTACTTTCTCACCTTCAAGGTCTTGGCTAAGGATAATTTTAGGTCATGTTTGACCTTTCTGGCACGGAGGTCGTGGCTAAGTGTGGCCAGCATGAACAAGCGCTTGATCCAAGAGTAGTTATCTCTGTTTGTTAGGTTATCCGTACCGGGCTACCGGGCTTGCAACTGTGTGCTTATGCATGTGTCTATGCTATTGTTTTGATTGCACACAAATGTTGATGTGGTTATGAGTATATTTGCTAATGTGGTTATGCATTGCTTCTTACCGTAGTTATATTTGTGGTTATTTATAGTCATGTAGAGTGTACCAAAGGCCCTTTTTTTGCGGCCCTTCATGGACCATTCATAAAATATATTGCTCATAGGTTGCTTGGCTTCTTGACTGCAGTTGGTTTTACGCCAAGAGCGCGCAATGGGTCATATAGTAAGAAAAGGAGGTGAGATACGGGTTGGCTCCAAGAGCATCTACACCACTGCTAGTTCGGACATCCCCATTCTCCCGCTTGATTTCCGTACATCCATCCTGGTTTATTGGTCCTTATTGTATTTTATGTCAAATTTTGACTATAAATCTAACTAACAAAATGTTCATGCATGTCGCAAAAAAATAATATTGAAAACTATGTTCAAATACGAATCTAACGATATATTTTTTGTTGACATGCATTAACATTTTGTTAGTTAAATCTCTGATAAAAAATTTGGCACAAATTATAAAGAATACCAATAAATAAACCATGACGGAAGTAGTAACAGTTAGGGGAGAAGTTGGGGCTGTCTTTGGATGCCCTTTTCAGCTCCTACGGGCATGTACAGTGGTGCTATCTTAGAAGTGCCACGTAGGATAAGTGATGGGGTTGAGGAAAAAGAACTCATAAGAAAAGGCTTGTCTTCTCTTATTTAAGAGAAGACAAGAGATGATCTCTTAGCATAATATGTCTCATCATATTTTTAAGGATGACTAGTTATTAAAGATAAGGCTAAAAGATGACCTATTGTAGACATTTTTTGCCACTCTCTAAATTACATGCAAGACTTAAAATAAGACTATCTTATCAATCATTATACATGCCCTATGGGAGTGCTCAGTAGCAATGTTAACCGGAAAACATGTTTCACGGGGCATTTGAGCAAGTTTTTCACATTTATACAGAGATATAGTGATTCTTTTTGGGAAGGTTACACAGCCCTTTTTCACCGTCTAGAAAAACCCATGCCAGGTTGGGGTACGTGTTTTTTTTCAAGAAAATTTCCAATCTATTTATCTTTAATCATGGCAGTACAACGAATACCAGAAATAATAAAAAATTACATCCAGATCCGTAGACCGCCTAGCGACGACTACAAGCACTGAAGCGAGCCGGAGGCGCGCCACCATCATCGCCCCTCCATTGCCGGAGTCGGGCACAACTTGTTGTAGTAGACAGTCGGGAAGTCGTCGTGCTAAGGCCCCGTAGGACCAGCGCATTAGAACAACAACCACCGCAGACGAAGAGTAACATAGATCGGAAGGATCCAACTCGAAGACACACGAACGTAGACGAACAACGACGAGATCCGAGCAAATCCACCAAAGACAGATCCGCCGGAGACACAGTTCCACACGCCCACCAACGGTGCTAGACACACCGCCGGAACGGGGCGTAGGCGGGGAGACCTTTATTCCATCTTCAGAAAGCCGCCGCCGTCTCGTCTTCATGAGCAGGACACAAACCCTAGCAAAACTGAAAGAAACAACTAAAAACGAAACCCTCCCGTCGGCCCTTGTTGAGATCCACCGCGCCCCATGGCCCTATGGCCACCGGAGAGGAGCGAATCTGCGGCGGCGCCGGCGGGAGGCAGAAACCCTAGCTTTTTTTACAAAGAGGAGGCGGCGGCTAGCTATACTACCTTTGATCTATAGTCGCAGTTTTCGGCTGGGGTACGTGTTCGGTGAACAGCACGCCACGTAGGCTCAAAGGCGGATAGACGAGAGGGAGAGCGCGAAAAACGAGTCCATATCAGCGTGGGTGTACACACTTTTCAGAGGACGAATGAAGACATGAACAGGCGGGGTCAGTGCAGGCGTGCCGAATGGATAGGGAAGGACCGCTCACTGACCTGCCCATGCGACACTACACTGCACTACACCCTGCTGCTGCCGTGCCGGTGCAGTGGTACACGAAGGTGTGTCAGCGCGTTGGCAGTGAATCGTGGCCCCCTCTTCTCCAGCAGCCAGCAGATTCAGCTACAAGATGTTTTCTTCTCCTTGGTTTTTACTCTAGTAGTAAATCCTGCCCTGCGTGTGCTCGTGCGCCGTTGCTTTCGTCCACTGTAACAACGCATCGTTACTTGTTTATTAGACGGAGACAGCGACGTGATGGGATGAGCCTTATGATATCAAAGCCTTTCCAAAAATAGTACTCCCTCCGTATGAGCGGCCGGTCGGTCGGGGGAATCGTTTCCCCGAAGCGTGGCGAGACACACCGCGCGTGATGCGTCAAACTCCTCCACGCGGCTCACGCACACTACAAAACACAGTACCACCGTCATCGCCGCGCAGCGTGGGCGGTAGTAGAGCAAGAGAGAGAGAGAGAGAGTGAGAGAGAGACGGGACTACGGGAGCATGGAGGCGGCGGCGCAGACGACGAGCGTTGTGTGCGTGACCGGCGCAGGGGGCTTCGTCGCCTCGTGGCTCGTCAAGCTCCTCCTCTCCAAGCCCCACTTCACCGTCCGCGGCACCGTGCGCGATCCCGGTAAGGGCCTGCCTTCCTTCCTCGCTTCGATCCGTCCTTCCCACCTCCCAAAAATTCCCTTTCATCTTGCCTGCGCCGTCGAAGATCTATGCTCGCCCAGGAGGATGTTTTTTCAGTTTTTGGTGATGGTGGTGGTTTGTTCTGTGCGTGCCCATATGCTGCAGATGCTAAGAATGCTCATCTCAAGGCGCTAGAAGGTGCCGGGGAGAGGCTGCAGCTGCTCAGCGCCGACCTGATGGACTACGGCAGCATTGCGTCGGCGGTCGCTGGCTGTGAGGGCGTCTTCCATGTTGCTAGCCCTGTCCCTTCTGGCAGACCAACCAACCCTGAGGTCATTTTCTCAAGTGCACGTGTTTCACTATCTCAGTTTTACGGGGTTTTGATGTAAAACGAGGAGACATGCAGGTGAACGTCCCAAGTTAGATGTGAAGTTTAGTTCACCTTGAGACCTTGATTTATATTCTCAAGGATTTTCTTCTAGAAATGACCATTTCTTATTCAATTTTTTTATAAAGGGCATTTTTATTAACTCAAAATGTAGCATCAAGTGGATGCAAAGTATGATGAGCAACACCGGCCTCTGCATAACTAAGATGCACACAGCCAAACACTAATAAATTGACATAAAATTAAAAAAAAGGCCGACATACCAGCAACAGTAGATTCATATAGGACCGACACTATGCCTACGTGGAAGGAGGTGGTGGACCGACCCGAGAGTCATATAGGACTACTTCTTATTAATAGGAGTTCACCAGCTGAGTCCTTTCCTAATATGAAGTTGTGGTTACTTCTTGCTGGTTGTAGTTCTTTTGATGTGTGTTCAGGTTGTCTGTAGTGATAACTTTTGGTGTTATCAGGTTTTTGCCTCGTAGCAAGTGGTTTGATTTCATCTTGTAGCGGGTTTGTTAATCCCCAACTAGCTCTCTCTTTCCTATCTCGTCTGCTGTTATGTAAGACTGGATACGTTGTTATTTCCGTTAAGCAATTAATGGAAAGGAAAGCCTGGTTGATAAAATAAAACTTTTTCACAGGAGACATACTGAATTCAGTTTATAACATGTGAGATCTACAATTTTTTACCATCCTTTCAGGATATCCATGTTCCCCTATAAACATAGTTTATGAAATTAGACATATGCACTGGTTCTCCTCTCTATCATTTGTGCAAACCATGACATCAGCAAAAAAACTTAAGGTTAATTTCTAGGAACTAGTGGTATTCTAACAATCTATTACTTGCTTGTTTGTAGGAACAAGTTATAGCCCCTGCAGTAACAGGCACACTGAATGTGTTGAAGGCTTGCAACGAGGCAAAAGTTAAGCGAGTTGTCATAGTGTCTTCATGTGCCGCTGTGTTCAATAATCCTAACTGGCCTAAGGGCAAAGTATTTACTGAAGACAGCTGGTCAGACGAGGATCTCTGCAGAAAGGGTGAGGTAAGTAGGTCAATGCCTTTGCATTTGGTAAAACTTGGCGTGCTAACAATATGATGCTCTTCAGCAAACTGCACAAACCATTCCTGGTCTCTTGTTGTAATTCCTTGCTTGGGATGGCCTATTTGAAATAAGTTATCTGTGTTGTCATTCTGGCAGGACTGGTATTTGCTTTCCAAAACGCGCGCAGAGCGTGAGGCTTTTGCTTATGCAGCAAAAACTGGGCTGGATGTTGTAGCCATTTTACCATCGTTGGTACTTGGCCCCTTGATGCAGCCTACAGTGAATGCGAGCAGCAAAATTCTTCTGAAATATCTCAAAGGTGGGTGTGTTTATCTTCGGGTTCGCTTGCTTTACATGCACTTGTATGAAAGAATGAAAGACGAGTCAATATTGCTCTGTGTAAACTTGGGCATCAGACAATGATGTCTGCCCTCTGTTGCTTGTTTCTAACTGAGCCAAGCATCGCACAATGGACCTTTGTACTTTTAAAATCAAAGTTGTTCAAAAGATCAAACTAGTTTAGGCTTATATATAGTTTCGTTTCTGTAAAACTGAAATACCTCTCTTTTGCAGGAGAACATGAGACTGTAGAAAATAGATTCTGGAATCTAGTGGATGTTCGTGATGTTGCCGATGCTCTTCTTTTGGCATATGAAAATCCAGCGGCATCTGGACGGTACATCTGCAGTCCAGTACGAATAAAAGTCTCTGATGTCATAAGCATTCTGAAGACCTTATATCCAACGTACACTTATCCCAAAAAGTAAGCGCCTTCCTCAGCAGGCAAATTTGTTTCATCTTATTCTTACTACTGTTTCAATCCTCACAAGCTAGAGGCACTTACTATACCCTAAAATGCGTATGATATGGAAGTATCCTGCTTTTTTTTTTTGACAAATACCTCTCCATGCTTAACTTGGACGCAACCTGCTTTCTCTCCGAATTGGTTTGCAGCTTTACGGAGGTGGAAGAAGGTAACGTTATGAGTTCAGAGAAACTTCAGAAGCTAGGGTGGACCTTCAGGCCTGTAGAGAAGACCCTCGGAGACAGCGTCGAATCCTACAAAGCATCTGGCATCCTGAACTGAGCATCCAACTAGGGAAAGTAATAATGCTTGCAAACTCCTTCTGGTTCATGTAAGCAGTGAAACAAAATAAGCTGGTGACACAATCATCAAGGGAATCACGTGAAATAAAAGAAAGATTGGAATATTATGTGTGTTTTTATTCCTGAGGTCTTGCGCGGTGTTCTGGTGCTTCTATGAGTGACTGCCTGCATATATTGTGTGATTACTGAACCTGTTAAAGCATGAACATATTGCCTGGGCGAGTGATAGGCGCCGGCGCGCCGGCCCAAAAATTTGGGCCGGTCGCTGCACTACCACACGATAGGCCACTTCTAAACCGTACGATCATTCGTTCGTCTCACAAAGAAGCAAAAAAAAAAAAAAAAGAAAGAGGATAGAACCCAGCACAACCGCTCATCGTCATCCGCACTCGCTGGCTTCCCGCACGGCGGCACAACATGCGCTCGTCGGCCGTCCTTGTGACCCAGGCTTGCCCTCGGTTGCTCGTGCCGGCACGCCACAACAAGTCACCATTGTCGTGCCCGAGGTCGCCATTGTAGCTCCCGACCACCCTGTGGTTGCAGCACGGGGACACACTGTCGCATCTCCCCCACCAGGCGCTGTTGCAGCGCCGCCACCACCTTTGTCCCCTGTCCCAGCAAATCGACTCAAAGGGAGGCGATGGGTGGGGCTGTTGGGGCAAGGGACTTGGAAGTGGTTGGTTAGCTTGTGTTACGTGTTATGGAATGGGTATGAAAATTCGTAAAGTGATATGAATCAAGTGACCGGTCACAAAGATTGATCGGTCAGTGATGACATGTCATCAGTGACCTCCGAATGTGGAATGATCGGATCATATCTGACCGGTGACAAGTCATCAATGCTCCTGTAATCGCTATCAGCGTTGAGTTGTCCGCCAATTGACCGGTCAATGATGACTTATTTTAAATAGTCATGAATGATGCACATTTCGTGTCAGTCAATGTTGACCCTTATCACTGACATGTGGCCAGAGACCAGTCAGTGATGAGGGGTCAGTAGTATACCAATCTATAGTAGTGAGAGGGTGATCTAGCTAAGACACTTGGGATCAGCTCTCAGTTCGCCTTAGCACCACACTCTCAAAATGTTTAGCACCACCCTGGGTTGCACTGAAAGTTGGCCAATTTCGTTGTGGGAAGTTGAGACTACTTTGGGCCTGTGTAGTTCTCCGTTGTAGATGCAACCGCCACACCTCGCCAACTCTCAACTCGATGGAGCTGCCGCTGAGCTCCTCCCCTGTCAGGTCCCAAGGTCGCGCCTCCCCCCCCCCCCCCCCACACACACACACACACATCCCGACCCTGATTGTGGCTATGCCGACTCCCGCGTCGCGTCCCGAATTGAGATTGGGCACCCCCAACTCCTTGTCGCGAGCTCGCCGTGGGGCACGACCCTGCCACACCCACCTCACCGTAGACGATGGAGACGCCGGGTGAGGGAAATTCCAACGCGGATCACCAAATGACGTGTCCGTGAACAACCCAACCATCCAACCGTGTTTATCAAATCTAGATTGTGGACTATGACTGGGGTGAGGTGGACGAAGAGAAAATAAATGTGGACAACCGAATCAACTATCAGTGGGCCAGTCAGAGGGGATTTTAAACGCCAGGGGTGATACAAACAATTTCTTTGATCGCCAGTGGATGGCTAAAACTGTTTGGGCGGTCTGGTCAAGACAATGTGGCGACGCGGGAGTTGCCCTGAGAGTACACTAAAAATTGGTAAACTCTAAAATTAAAATAAATTGACTCCGGGATTTTATTTGGGGGGCGAGTGTACTGGGAATTTGGGATCCGCGGCACCTCATCATAATCCAGAAACTGTTATTGGGACAGCCCCGCTTCACCGTACTGGAGATATATAGTACTCCTACTTATTATCGAGGATTTGCCTCAGTTACCGGTGGTCTCTTTCAGTTTCGGGTCGTAGCACAGACAGGAGGAGAGACATGGAGGCGGCCGGCGCGGGGAAAGCGGCGGCGCCGGCGGCCGTGTGCGTGACGGGCGCGGGAGGCTTCATCGCCTCGTGGCTCGTCCGGCGCCTCCTATCCAGAGGAGACTACGCGGTGCATGGCACCGTCCGTGATCCCAGTAATCTTTTCTGGAGATGATCCATCCTCTTGTCCCTCGCAGATCTAGGTGAAAGGAGTATTTAACAAAAAATTATCATATTTCACGCAACTGTGCCTACCAGCTATCACTTTACAAATTTATACCGAAAACTACCATTTTTAATTAATCTTTGACTAAAAACTACCATATCTAAAAAGTGGCTGATTTTGCTCGTCTAAACCCCTTTCTGACAGGTTGGGCCCACTCGTAACCGTTGATGTGGCACAATAGCCCACTCCGTTAGATTGACTGTTATGTTGACCGCTATGACATGTAGGGCCCACATGTCAATCTCAATAAATATTCTCAGTTTTTTGAACTTTTTTTTTAAAATTTAGTCACTGACTTAAATCTAAACCAATTAGTACTTAGACTGACCACATGGGCCCGTTTGACAGTGACCCAGGCTGATTATGGCTGACCAATTAGTACTTATGTTGACCATGGCTGAGCTCCAGGTCGAGTCCAGGCGCGACGGGGGCCATGGCTAGCTCCCTCTCTCTCTCCCGGGGGCGTCCTGGTAGCTGGCCTTGCGCCCCTTGGCGCTGCCGCAGTAGACGCAGACCCGCCGGAACCGCGACGCCCGTCGCTCCGGCGCCGCCTCGGCCACGCCACTGTCCTCCGCGACGCCGAGCGCGCCGCGGCTCGGCTCCGGCGGCGCCAGCTCCGGGCCCATCTTCGCGGCCGGCGTGGCCCCGATGGCGAACGCGGGCGGCTCCGCTACTACCGCCGCCGCCGTGATGCTCGCGTGCGTGCGTGCCGGCGGCTGCGGCGCGCGCGAGAGGGATTTGTTGGGGAGGGGAGGGAGCAGGGGGAGTGGGAGAGGCTAAGCGGCGAGCGATGGGGGAGAAGAGGTTGATCTCCGCCGTCCCTCTTGCCGTCATTCGCCGTCGGCGATGCGGACTATCCCTGTTCTTCCTCCATGGGAATCTTAGAGGAAGGAGATAGAAATGACATGCGGGCCTTATACGAGTTGACGGTCAAACTTGACGGTGCTGACTTTTTTAGTCCTGACGTGTGGGACAACCCTGTCATAATCGAGTTTAAACTAGCCGAATCAGCCACTTTTCAGAAATGGTAGTTTTTAGTTAAAGATTAGTTAAAAAATGATAGTTTTCGGCACAAATTTGTTAAGTGGTAGTTTGTAGGTAAGGTTGCGTGAAATGTGGTAGTTTTTTTTGTTAAATACTCAGGCGAAAGCTTTGCTGCGCCTTATTAAGATGCGAAGTTCCCCGTCTGCAGGCGACCCCAAGAATGATCACCTGAGGGCGCTGGACGGCGCCGGCGAGCGGCTGAGGCTGTTCAAGGCCGACGTGCTGGACTACTCGAGCGTGGCGTACGCCGTGTCCGGCTGCGTCGGCGTCTTCCACGTCGCCAGCCCCGTCCCCGCCGCTAAATCTGCGAACCCCGAGGTACACAAGAGCTAGCTGCTGTGGCTGCGCTTACACGTTCAGGAAACTGCGTGTGCGATGGTGATTAATCGGCTGCACGGCGCAGGTGGAGCTGCTTGCCCCGGCGGTGGCCGGCACGCTGAACGTGCTCAGGGCCTGCCGCGAGGCCGGCGTCCGCCGCGTCGTCGTGGTGTCGTCGGTCGGCGCGGTCTTCATCAACCCCAAGCTCCCAGAGGGCCCCGCCCTGGACGAACACTGCTGGTCCGATGAGGAGTACTGCAGAACAACTGAGGTGACGACCCGGTCTATTCTCTCTCTCTCTCGCTCTGACCACTCAGGAGTAAATTAAGCTGATTTTCCAAAATGCAAAGGAGAGCGATGTAAGCATCAGCTCCAGTTGTTTTATGTTGACGTATAAATGTATTGTCTAATTTCTTCCATCAGATCCGTCTTTTGGTTGCATTAGCTAGAGCATGCAATTCTACATTTTTCAAACTGATTTTCATGAGAAAACTTGCATCAGTTTGTTTCAAAAAGTTGTTTTCATCCGGTTTCTACTTACTAGTACTACTAAACTGACATGATGGCTTATGTCAGAACTGGTACTGCCTGTCCAAGACACTAGCCGAGCGCGAGGCACTCTCCTACGCAGAGAAGACCGGGCTAAGCGTGGTGACCG
The DNA here is from genome assembly GCF_018294505.1 of Triticum aestivum. Classification (NCBI taxonomy): domain Eukaryota; kingdom Viridiplantae; phylum Streptophyta; class Magnoliopsida; order Poales; family Poaceae; genus Triticum; species Triticum aestivum. Next base: position 508,617,921 of record NC_057814.1, read on the forward strand.
TGTGTCCCTCGCTGGTGTTCGGCCCTCCGCTGCAGCCGACGGTGAACGCCAGCAGCTTGTTCCTCATCAAGCACTTGAAATGTAAGCTCCATTTTGCGCCCCTTGATCTTTTCGCATTCAGATTCAGATATGCTTTTCGCATTCAGATTCAGATATGCAAATACAGATGCAGCTCTTGCCAACATACGGCTGATTTGATCTTGATCTACGCATGCAGGCGACGACGCGGACGCCATGGAGGACAAGGTGAGGAACATGGTGGACGTCAGGGACGTCGCCGACGCCCTTGTGCTGGCGTACGAGAGCCCGGAGGCGGCCGGCCGCTACATCTGCAGCGCGCACGCCATGAAGGTGTCTGAAATGGTTTCCATCGTCAGGAGCATGTACCCGAACCTGAACTACCCAAAGAAGTAAGACGCCACACTTAATCCGCTCGCCTACGCCACGTATGTGCAGTGATTGTGTGCAAACTGACAGTAAGCTCGTGATTTTGACGGCGGTGACGATGGTTTTGGCAGGTACGTTCAAGCGGGAGATCAGAAGGCGTTCAGCTCTGAGAAGCTGCGGAGGCTGGGGTGGAGGTTCAGGACGTTGGAGGAGACGCTCAAGGACAGCGTTGAGTCCTACATGGCTGCAGGAATCCTAAACTGAGCTTGGCCATGCATGGACTGTCAAACAAACTGAATTTGGCCGTGGTGTGTGTGTGCAAAAGGAGTGAGTGTGAAGCGTAACCAGATGTTGCTAGTTTCAATTCATGGGCAGCTGGTTAGCTGATTTGTGCCATGATCAAACTGTACCCTGAAAATTGCAGGGTGTTTCTTTTTTGCGGGAAAAACGTTCTTGTATTACTCAAAAATTGAGATTCTTCTATTAAGATACTATAAGCTCGCCGCTTGGTGCATCGAGAGTTGTGGGGACGCTATAGGTCTATCCCGAAAGGGTGTGTGTCGCTGGGCAAGGCGGTTTTGAGAAGGTATTGCCTGATTTTTTTGTTAAACTTTCTTTTTTATGTTTTTCACCGGTTTTAATAATGCTATTTTGATTTTTTTCCTGCTTTTATTTTTCTTTTCCCTTCTCTTTTTATTCTTTCATTTTATTTTTTCACATGTTAACTCATGAATATTTATTAAAAGGCATGACATTTAAAAAAATATCAAGTTATTTTGGAATTCACAAATATTTTCAAATTTATGAACATAATTCACTAGTATTTTTAACCCTATGAACATTTAAAATTTTTGAACCTTTTTCAAATGCGCAAACATTGTTTGAAATCCACAAAAATAAATATATCTGCATACATTTTTTGAAATTCATGTTTTTTATTAGCAACATATTTTAAAATGCAAGATTTTTTAAAAACAATACTTGAACTTCTTTTGATTTAATAAACTTCTTTGAATAAAATATATTGTACGTCGTTTACGGAACTAGCAGTGGAGTGAGCACAAAAACAGCTAAGCGAGCGAGCGGAGCACGGTGTTGAGTAAGCAAGAGCTTTATGGGCCGGCTGATGTGAACATTATAATAGCCCCCCCCCCCCCCCCCCCCCCAAAACCACCACCACCTGACACCGAGGCCGGCTTCTAAAAAAAAAGCTGACTTCGAGGACAATAAGCACTACACAACCACACACCCAACAACTTCACTCACCTCTTAAAATAAATATCGTCTCCATCGGTAGCCCAACATGATATACAACGTAAGATAATACTACTAGAATATAATTAAAACTCAAGCTAATGTAGATAAAAATCAAGACAAAATAATCGATCGTAATAACCCTCTGGAGACAAAAGAGTTAAACCCATGAGTGAAGAACGGCGCGAAACGCGTGTTAGCCTCTAGTTAAAATCATGTGTGCTAATATTCAAGATGGCATATGGACCCGATCCTAGCCAGACAACACAGTTTGGCCTTGAGATCTATCAAAGGTTGCGGTAAAATGACTAGCACTATTCTGACTACGTCTAATATAAGCAATACAAGAATCACACTCCTTCATGCTTTCTTTTATTTCATGGATAAGAAAAGGCATATCTTGATCTCTTGTTATTATCGCTCTTTACCATCGTTGCAACCTCCAAGCAGACCGACTCAATGTCAACAATCACATTACTCCATTTGTAAGGCCAATGATAATCCTTCCATGAGGGCTATAATTTCAACTTGAAGTGCATCATTGTATGAAAACAGTCGCCGGCTAGAACTAAAAGTAATGTTGGCCATCTGATCTCTCAAGACCATTCCAGCTCATGTGGACCCATCCAAGAAGTAAACCATTTGTGTTAAGTTTGACCAGGCCCGGATTCGGAGGAGTCCAAGTGCATGAAACCGAAAGAAGCTGGCCATTATGACATGTGCTCCTAGTGTGCAGGAATCATGTTTTGCTAGGAGTTTTGCTCTTCATTGGGTCGTAATAAGGATCCATCTCAATAGAGTGAAGAGTAGCCAAATAGCTTGAGAGGAACCTTGTAGAAACTTCAATTGGAGGGGCAGGCGAGTGCACCAACTCATTTCAGACAACGCCATATTCGTCGTAGCAGCATCATAAACCGGAATCACATTGATTCATCCATATCACAAATAGACCGTATGAACCATTCATTACCCTTTGGTCCATTAACTCATAAACCGAGCGAAATCACATCTGCCTTAAGTGGAAATTAGCCTGATTGTAGGTTCAGGGGCGATCCAACGATCACGCCGGATCCTAGTATTTTGCCCATTACCAATCCGCCATACTAAACCTTTTTTCAAGAGGTCTAGACGATGGCAAATAGCCTTCTGCCAAGTAGATGAAGGGTTCCCCGTGTATAATGTATCCTCCGGTCTGCCATTTGGGCGCACGTGAATGTTGTATCCACTAGTTTGCCATTAAGGTAGTATTTAGCATGGTGAGTTCATGACTCATTATGAGTGTTTGCAACAATCTCATGATGTAGTGAAGATCATCGTTATGCACTTATGCACCCCATGCTTTTTTTTCCTGTAAATGTTTAGGCATTGTACAATGCATGTTGCTTGGGAGATGTGTTTAGAGAAATAAATCAGCTTTTTATGCTTATTTGCAGAGGATATACACTTAATTAGACACTCGTCGTGTAGAGATAAGACCGGTGCTTAAAAAAACTTGGTTTATTTTACTATGAGTTGGACAACTGAATTCTCACTGTATTGATTTAGAGTCACATGGGTGCGTTTATATACCACGCGATACACATATTGTTACAACAGAAAAGAGGATAAGCCAGCGACTACGCAGGAGGTGGAGCGACTACGCTGCATGCGGAGTGGTTGGCGATCGTGGGAGCGTGGTCACCGTGGGACTCGGACCATCTCGTTGGCCTTCTGTACGTGCGTTGAGTGGTGTCTTCGAGCACCTCCCCCCCGGCAGCCGAAGCGGGGTGAGAACGGACGTTGAGGCTGGCTCGAAAGGCGGCGAAGACAGTGGTCGGAAGCCCCTTGGTGAAGACATCAACGAACTGCGACGAGGTCGGTACGTGGAGAACGCAGATCTCGCCCAAGGAGATGCGTTCGTGGACAAAATGGAGGTCGATCTCCACGTGCTTAGTCCTCTGGTGCTGGACAGGGTTGCTGGACATGTACATAGCACTGACATTGTCGCAGTAGACGATGGTCGATCGTTGCGGCGGCCGTCGGAGTTCGGTGAGGAGTTGACGAAGCCACACCGCCTCGGCAACGGCGCTGGCGATGCCCTTGTACTCGGCCACCGCGCTGGAGCGGGAAACCGTGTTCTGCCGTTTCGAGGACCAGCTGACCAGCTTGTTGCCGAGGAAGACGGCAAACCTGGAGGTCGACTTGCGGGTGTCGGGGCACCCCGCCCAGTCAGCGTCCGAGTACGCCGTGAGGTCGCCGCCAGATGATCTGTAGAACTGCAAGCTGAGCTGAGTGGTGTCGCGGACGTAGCGCAGAACGTGCTTGACTAGCTGGAAGTGAGCTTCGCAGGGATCGTGCATGAACAAGCAACACTGCTGAACAACGTAGGAGATATCAGGCCGGGTGAGGGTGAGATACTGTAATGCCCCTGCAAGGCTGCGATAAAGGGAGGGATCATGAAAGGGTGCGCCGGCGGTGGCGGACAGCTTGGAGGTGGTGTCGACGGGTGTGGGCGCAGGTTTGCAGTTTAACATGCCGGCGCGATCAAGGATCTCAAGGGCATACTGTTCTTGGGAGAGGTGGAGGCCGGTGGTGTGGTGATGCACGTTGATCCCTAAGAAGTGGTGGAGCGAGCCCATGTCACTCATGGAGAATTCACGATGGAGAGCGGCAATGATTGATACGTCTCCATCGTATCTACTTTTCCAAACACTTTGCCCTTGTTTTGGACTCGAACTTGCATGATTTGAATGGAACTAACCCGGACTGACACTATTTTCAGCAGAATTGCCATGGTGTTATTTTTGTGCAGAAATAAAAGTTCTCGGAATGACCTGAAACTTCACGGAGAATATTTTTGGAATTAATAAAAAATACTGGCGAAAGAATCAAGACCAGGGGGCCCACACCCTGTCCACGAGGGTGGGGGCGCGCCCCCTGCCTCGTGGGCCCCCTGGTGCTCCACCGACCTCAACTCCAACTCTATATATTCATGTTCGGGGAGAAAAAAATCAGAGAGAAGGAATCATCGCGTTTTACGATACGGAGCCGCCGCTAAGCCCTAATCTCTCTCGAGAGGGCTGATCTGGAGTCCGTTCGGGGCTCTGGAGAGGGGAATCCGTTGCCATCGTCATCATCAACCTTCCTCCATCACCAATTTCATGATGCTCATCGCCGTGCGTGAGTAATTCCATCGTAGGCTTGCTGGACGGTGATGGGTTGGATGAGATTTACCATATAATCGAGTTAGTTTTGTTAGGGTTTGATCCCTGGTATCCATTATGTTCTGAGATTGATGTTGCTATGACTTTGCTATGCTCAATGCTTGTCACTAGAGCCCGAGTGCCATGATTTCAGATCTGAACCTATTATGTTTTCATGAATATATGTGAGTTCTTGATCCTATCTTGAAAGTCTATAGTCACCTATTATGTGTTATGATCCGTTAACCCTGAAGTGACAATAATCGGGATACTTACCGGTGATGACTGTAGTTTGAGGAGTTCATGTATTCACTAAGTGTTGATGCTTTGGTCCGGTACTCTATTAAAAGGAGGCCTTAATATCCCTTAGTTTCCAATAGGACCCCGCTGCCACGGGAGGGTAGGACAAAAGATGTCATGCAAGTGCTTTTCCATAAGCACGTATGACTATATTCGGAATACATGCCTACATTACATTGATGAACTGGAGCTAGTTCTGTGTCACCCTATGTTATAACTATTGCATGAGGAATTGCATCCGACATAATTATCCATCATTGATCCAATGCCTACGAGCTTTTCACATCTTGATCTTTGCTTAGTTACTTGTTCGTTGCCACTGTTACAATTACTACAAAACTGCTACTGTTACTTTTGCCACCGTTACCGTTACTTCCATTCTACTTTGCTACTAAATAATTTGCTGCAGATATTAAGTTATCCAGGTGTGGTTGAATTGACAACTCAACTGCTAATACTTGAGAATATTCTTTGTCTCCCCTTGTGTTGAATCAATAAATTTGGGTTGAATACTCTACCCTCGAAAACTGTTGTGATCCCCTATACTTGTGGGTTATCAAGACTATTTTCTGGCGCCGTTGCCGGGGAGCATAGCTCTATTCTTTGAGTCACTTGGGGTTTATATCTGCTGATCACTATGAGGAACTTGGAAGACGAGAAAAGCAAAATTTATCCCTCAACTACGAGGGGATGTAAGTAACTGCCATCTAGCTCTGCACTTGATTCACCTTCTGTTTTGAGTAAACTTGCGACACCTAAACCTGCTTCTGCTATTAATTCTTATATGTCGCATGTTATTGATGATGGCACTTCTGCTATGTATGAAACTACTTCTATGCTTGATACTACTGTGCCACTAGGTGAATTTCTTGATGAACAACTTGCTAGGGCTAGAGAGAATGAAGTTATTGAAACTGATAATATTGATGAAAGTGATGATTCTCCCCCTAGATATGAATTACCTATTGTACCTGAGGGTTATGTTATGGATGAAGAAACTGCTAGAGACTTCCTTGCTTGCAATGATAGATATGATCTTAAGAAATTATTAGCTAAGCTGAAAGAAAAATCTTTGAATGCTAGAATGAAATATGACCCTGCTTTTGCTACTTCACCTATCTGTGTTACTGATAAGGATTATGATTTCTCTGTTGATTCTGAGATAATTACTTTGGTTGAATCTGATCCTTTTTATGGCTATGAATCTGAAACTGTTGTGGCACATCTTACTAAATTTAATGATATAGCCACCCTATTCACTAATGATGAGAAAAATCGCTACTACTATATCCTTAAATTATTTCCGTTCTCATTAAAGGGTGATGCTAAAACATGGTTTAATTCTCTTGATCCCGGTTGTGTGCATAGTCCCCAGGATATGATTTATTACTTCTCTGCTAAATATTTCCCCGCTCATAAGAAACAAGCTGCCTTAAGGGAAATATATAATTTCGTGCAAATTGAAGAAGAGAGTCTCCCACAAGCTTGGGGGAGGCTTCTCCAATTACTTAATGCTTTGCCTGATCATCCTCTCAAGAAAAATGAAATACTTGATATCTTTTATAATGGACTAACCGATGCTTCCAGAGACCACGTGGATAGTTGTGCTGGTTGTGTTTTCAGGGAAAGAACTGTTGATCAAGCTGAATTGCTATTGAATAATATGTTGACTAATGAAAATAATTGGACACTTCCTGAACCAACTCCTAAGCCAACTCCGAAGAAAAGGGGTATTCTATTTCTCAGTCCTAAAGATATGCAAGAGGCAAAGAAATCTATGAAAGAAAAGGGTATTAGAGCGGAACATGTTAAGAATTTACCACCTATTGAAGAAATACATGGTCTTGATAACCCGACACAGGTAGTAAAGGTAAATTCTCTCTATAGATTTGATGAAGGTGATATTCCTCGTTATAAGTCTGCTAGCCCATGCTTAGATGAGTTTGATAATTTTATTGTTAAACAAGAAAACTTCAATGCTTATGTTGGTAGACAATTGAAACGAAATGCTTATATGAGTGAACACTTGAGCGATTATATGTCTAGAGTTAAAGGTGAACTTAAACTTATTAGTAAACATGCTTCTATGGTTACCACTCAAGTAGAACAAGTGCTTAAAGCTCAAAATGATTTGCTCAATGAATTAAATAATAAGAAGAATGATAATGCTATTAGAGTTGTGACTAGAGGGTGTAAAATGACTCAGGAACCCTTGTATCCTGAAGGCCACCCTAAGAGAATTGAGCAAGATTCTCAGAGAACTAATGTTGATGCACCTAGTCCTTCTAAAAAGAAGAAAACAAAAAATGATAGGACTTTGCATGCTTCTAGTGAACCTGTTGTTGACACACCTGAGAATCACAATGATATTTCTATTTCTGATGCTGAAACACAATCTGGTGATGAACATGAACCTAGTGATAATGTTAATGATAATGTTCATGTTGATGCTCAACCTAGCAATAACAATGATGTAGAGATTGAACCTGCTGTTGATCTTGATAACCCACAATCAAATAATCAACGTTGTGATAAGAGAGACTTCGTTGCTAGGAAGCACGGTAAAGAAAGAGAACCATGGGTTTAGAAATCCATGCCCTTTCCTCCTAAACCATCCAAGAAAAAGGATGATGAGGATTTTGAGTGCTTTGCTGAAATGATTAGACCTATCTTTTTGCGTATGCGTTTGACTGATATGCTTAAAATGAATCCTTATGCTAAGTATATGAAAGAAATTGTTACAAATAAAAGAAAGATACCGGAAGCTGAAATTTCCACCATGCTTGCTAATTATACTTTTAAGGGTGGAATACAAAAGAAACTTGGAGATCCAGGGGTACCAACTATACCATGTTCCATTAAAAGAAACTATGTTAGAACTGCTTTATGTGATCTTGGAGCCGGTGTTAGTGTTATGCCTCTCTCTTTATATCGTAGACTTGATTTGAATAAGTTGACACCTACTGAAATATCTTTGCAAATGGCTGATAAATCAACCGCTATACCTGTCGGTATTTGTGAGGATGTGCCTGTTGTGGTTGCAAACGTTACTATTTTAACGGACTTTGTTATTCTTGATATTCCCGAGGATGATAGTATGTCGATTATCCTTGGTCGACCTTTTCGAATACTGTAGGGGCTGTTATTGATTGCAACAAAGGCAATGTCACTTTTCATGTTAATGGTAATGAGCATACGGTACACTTTCCAAGGAAACAACCTCAAGTCCACAGTATCAATTCTATTGGAAAAATTTCAACGATTACTATTGGAGGTTTTGAATTTCCTCTTCCTACTGTCAAGAAGAAATACTCCCTCCATTTTTGTATACAAGGCCACAAACCCATATTACAGGTACCAAGGTAGAAATTAATGGCTACTTAAACCAATGTTGCAAACTAGTCTTTCTCCTTGCTTGACGTGTTAATTAATGTGTATTTTTCTCTTCAACGCACAACAAGACAACTCTCTCACTCCTCATTGGTTGATTAATATGGTGCATGCAAATCAATCTTCTCACTCCCGCATGCATGCATGAGGTATTAATGTCTTCAGTTGCTAGTACGAGTCAAACCTCATCAATTTTACATCGTTTTGTGTTAGTGGCCCTGTATAGCTGCAAATTGTAATTTTGATAGTGGCCTTGTATACAAAAATGGAGGGAGTATGATATTCTTATTGTTGGAGACGTGCATATCCCCGTTGAGGTAACCTAGTGTTATTTGAAATTTCTCCGGTTTCATGCGATTCGGAATGAGTTTGTTAACAAGACTTGATCAACCTTCTTTGTGGATTCCTTTTGATGAGCATGAGATGGATGAAGTTAGAAAGCACAACTCTTTGTACCCTCCTTTTACTTTCTGTTATTTAGATTAAATAAAGCAAAAATAGTATTTTCTGTGTGTTTTCTGAATTATCTGTGCAATAAAAAATACCCCGAAAATAAAAGTTCTCCAAATGCCCTGAAAATGAAATATGATTTTTTTAGAATATTTGAGAATATCTGGCACTGAGAACACACCAGGGGGGAGCCAGCACCTGGCCACGAGGGTCCAGGGCGCGCCCACACCCCTGGGCGCGCCCCCTGCCTCGTGGGCCCCTGGTGGCCCCCTCCACTTATTCCAGCACCCACACATTCCTTCTTCCTCCCAAAAAAATCACCAACCAGCTCAAGCACGAGTTCTAGCTCATCTTGCTGCGATTTTCGATCTCCTTGCTCAAAGCTCCACTCACAAAACTGCTTTGGGGGATTGTTCTTCGGTATGTGACTCCTCCAATGGTTCAATTAGTTTTTGTTCTAGTGCTTTATTCATTGCAAATTTTTGCTGCCTAGGTGACCCTGTTCTTGAGCTTGCATGTCAAATTTATTTGGTCCCAAGTAGTTCTAATGCATGATATAGTCTCTACGCACTTGTGGGAGTAGTTGCTATCAATTTTGTTGAGTTTGGTTCACTTTTATTTTAAGTTACTAAAAATTTCAGAAATTTTCAGAAAATGACGAAGAGATTTTTGAGGGGCTCTTTCGAGTCGAAGCTTGAAGGATAAGCAAAGTGAAGAAATAAGAAGCCTAAGTATAATCTTCCTCGCACCGCGGAAGCGCGTCCGTGTGAATGGCCTTGTGATGAGTTCTTGAGAGCAGCCGGGATTTATGATGATTTTTATTATTTGGCTGAGAATGCAGGCCTCACCGACTTCCTCCGCGACCAGCGCGAACAGTGTCTCCTACTCACTAATATTTTTGTGCAAAAAATTCATTTCCATGCTAGGAGATCACCACCTTCGGTGGATTTTTATTTATATGATGAGTATAAGGAGATGTCCCTTTATGATTTTTGTGAGGTTTGCAAGTTACCCTTTGCGGGCAGCATGGAGGAACCACATCGTAATGATGTGGAAGGGTTTATTGATATGATTGCTGTAGGGGAAACGAGGAAAGTTTCCGACGCAAGAATCACCAGCATTCACTTTCCTGTTCTACGTTACTTTGCAATATTTGCTAGTAGATGTTTAATTGGTCGCGGGAACTGTGGAAACCTTAGTGCCCCTGATATTGTTATTTTGTGCCATGCCTTGTTTCGTGATAACACTTTTAGTTTAGGCGCTATTGTTGCCAAACGGTTAAATCTGAACCGTACGAAGGATCCCATCTTGGGAGGTATCTTCGCCTCGCGCCTTGCTGCACACTTTAACATACCTATTAGGCATTATGAGAAAGAAGAAAAGTTGCTGCCTCCCGTTTTTCTAGACTGTAAGAGTATGGTAGCACATGATTTTATTGTTAAGAATAAGAAAAATATGCTTAACTATAGATTGATATTTGATAAAAATTACTTTGAGACTATTACTTTGCCTGCTCCTTCTTTGTTCAACTTATCTTCAGGCATGTACCTTGTTCTGCCGGAGGCCATTCATGCCTACCAGAGCCTAACACCAGCTCCAGAGCCCGAGCCGGAGCCACCACTTGATCCTCACCGTCTATCTGTTTATCAGTGGGATCCGGAGGAGATCGCCAACCAGTGGCACCCCGAGGAGCACCCCGAGGATCCTTCTCGGTACACCGGAGAGAGTAGCTTTGATCCATGGGCATAGACCAACTTAGGCGAAAAGCCTAAGCTTGGGGGAGTACGTATTTCCCACCGACATTACATTCATGTTCACAAACTCATTCCAGTTGTCGGTGCTCATACTTTTTCATTGTAATATCCATGCTAGTTTATTTCTTTTTCTCGCTTTCTTCTTGTGTGTTTGAAAAACCTTAATAAAAAACCAAAAAAATTAGTTGTAGCTTTTAGCTAGTTTACTTTTCATGCTTGTATTAGTAATAATTAAAAGAAAAACCCAAAAAGATTTCTCGTTCTTCTTTTGCTTGTTGGGAGCTTTCCCATGTAAATAGTTTTATTTTATTTCTTTTCTTTGGGGGTCGAGAGGAGAAGACTATAATGAAAATGTTGAAGTGGCTCTTATATGCATTATTGTTGATTTAACCAAGAGCCCATATTACCTTGTCTTCTCCTGTGTATTAAGATGCTTGCAGATTCCAGCTTAGTCCAATGCACGTGCACTATTATTATTATCCACACCGTTCGGTCGTGTAAGTGAAAGGCAATAATGACGATATACGATGGACTGTTTGAGATGAGAAAAGCTGGTATGAACTCGACCTCTCTTGTTTTTGTAAATATGATTAGTTCATCGTTCCTGATTCAGCCTATTATGAATGAAACATGTTTGCAATGACAATTAGAGATTATAGTTTCTTATGCCATGCTTAATTAGCTAGGAGTTTATAATGGTTTACCTTGCGTGCCAACATGCTATTAAAATGGTTGTGATGTGGTATGATAGGGTGGTATCCTCCTTTGAACGATTTGAGTGACTTGACTTGGCACATGTTCACACATGTAGTTGAAACAAAATCAACATAGCCTCCACGATATTTATGTTCATGGTGGATTATATCCTACTCATGCTTGCACTCAATGTTTATTAATTTTAATGCATGTTCATGACTGTTGTCGCTCTCTAGTTGGTCGCTTCCCAGTCTTTTTCTAGCCTTCACTTGTAATAAGCGGGAATACTGCTTGTGCATCCACTTCCATAAACCCCAAAGTTATTTCATATGAGTCCACCATACCTTCCTATATGCGGTATCTACCTGCCGTTCCAAGTAAATTTGTATGTGCCAAACTCTAAACCTTCAAATGAAATTCTGTTTTGCATGCTCGAATGGCTCATGTATCAACTAGGGCTGTCTGTATCTTCCATGCTAGGCGGGTTATTCTCAAGAGGAGTGGACTTCGCTCCTCACTCACGAGAAAATGGCTGGTCACCGGGATGCCCAGTCCCATGCTCAAATCAAATCAAAATAATTGCAAACAAAACTCCCCCAGGACTGTTGTTAGTTGGAGGCACCCGTTGTTTCGGGCCAGCCATGGATTGATGCTTGTTGGTGGTGAGGGAGTATAAACATTACCATTCTGTTTGGGAACCGCCTATAATGTGTGTAGCATGGAAGATATCGAGATCTCTCGGTTGTTATGTTGACAATGAAAGTATGCCGCTCAAAATATTATTTATCTTCAAAATCGAGCTCTGGCACCTCTACAAATCCCTGCTTCCCTCTGCGAAGGGCCTATCTATTTACTTTTATGTTGAGTCATCACCCTCTTATTAAAAAGCACCAGTTGGAGAGCACCGCTGTCATTTGCATCCATTACTATGACTGGATCTCTTTTACCATGAATTACAATGTTTAGTCAGTCCTTGATCTTCAGAGGTGATCTGCATTTATGTTTTGCAGTCTCAGAAAGGGCTAGCGAGATGCCATCTTGTTAAATCATATTATGATTGTTTTGAGAAAGTGTTGTCATCCAAGATTTATTATTATTGCTCGCTAGTTGATTATGTCATTGATATGAGTAAACATGAGACCTAAGTGTTATTGTGAATATGGTTAGTTCATAATCTTTGCTGAAAACCTGAATGCTGGCTTTACATATTTACAACAACAAGAGCAAACAGAGTTTGTAAAAGTTTTTCTTTATCATTTTCAGTTTGTCAACTGAATTGCTTGAGGACAAGCAAAGGTTTAAGCTTGGGGGAGTTGATACGTCTCCATCGTATCTACTTTTCCAAACACTTTTGCCCTTGTTTTGGACTCTAACTTGCATGATTTGAATGGAACTAACCCGGACTGACGCTATTTTCAGCATAATTGCCATGGTGTTATTTTTGTGCAGAAATAAAAGTTCTCGGAATGACCTGAAACTTCACGGAGAATATTTTTGGAATTAATAAAAAATACTGGCGAAAGAATCAAGACCGGGGGCCCACACCCTGTCCACGAGGGTGGGGGCGCGCCTACCCCCCGGGTGCGCCCCCTGCCTCGTGGGCCCCCTGGTGCTCCACCGACCTCAACTCCAACTCTATATATTCACGTTCGGGGAGAAAAAATTCAAAGAGAAGGATTCATCGCGTTTTACGATACGGAGCCGCCGCCAATCCCTAAAACCTCTCGGGAGGGCTGATCTGAAGTCCGTTCGAGGCTCCGGAGAGGGGAATCCGTCGATGTCGTCATCATCAACCATCCTCCATCACCAATTTCATGATGCTCACCGCCGTGCGTGAGTAATTCCATCGTAGGCTTGCTGGACGGTGATGGGTTGGATGAGATTTATCATGTAATCGAGTTAGTTTGGTTAGGGTTTGATCCCTAGTATCCACTATGTTCTGAGTGATGTTGCTATGACTTTGCTATGCTTAATGCTTGTCACTAGGGCCCGAGTGCCATGGTTTCAGATCTGAACCTATTATGTTTTTATGAATATATGTGAATTCTTGATCCTATCTTGCAAGTCTATAGTCACCTACTATGTGTTATGATCCGGCAACCCCGAAGTGACAATAATGGGGACCACTCCCGGTGATGACCGTAGTTTGAGGAGTTCATGTATTCACTATGTGTTAATGCTTTGGTCCGGTACTCTATTAAAAGGAGGCCTTAATATCCCTTAGTTTCCGCTAGGACCCCGCTGCCACGGGAGGGTAGGACAAAAGATGTCATGCAAGTTCTTTTCCATAAGCACGTATGACTATATTCGGAAAACATGCCTACATTACATTGATGAATTGGAGCTAGTTCTGTGTCACCCTATGTTATGACTGTTACATGATGAACCGCATCCGGCATAATTCTCCATCACCGATCCAATGCCTACGAGCTTTTTACATATTGTTCTTCGCTTATTTACTTTTCCGTTGCTACTGTTACAATCACTACAAAACCCAAAAATATTACTTTTGCTACTGTTACCGTTACTTCCATATTACTTTGCTACTAAATACTTTGCTGCAGATACTAAGTTATCCAGGTGTGGTTGAATTGACAACTCAACTGCTAATATTTGAGAATATTCTTTGGCTCCCCTTGTGTCGAATCAATAAATTTGGGTTGAATACTCTACCCTCGAAAACTGTTGCGATCCCCTATACTTGTGGGTTATCACTCGTTCCATTGTTCCGGAGAACGGAGTCTTAGTCATCTTGCCCGTAAGGCATGGTTTACAAGCATCAAGTGATTCATAATCAAGTGATTCCAAAATCCCATCAGAATGGAGTTTCTTCATGTGCTTTACACCAATATGACCTAAACGGCAGTGCCACAGATAAGTTGCACTATCATTGTTAACTTTGCATCTTTTGGCTTCAATATTATGAATATGTGTATCACTACGATCGAGATCCAACAAACCATTTTCATTGGGTGTATGACTATAGAAGGTTTTATTCATGTAAACAGAACAACAACTATTCTCTAACTTAAATGAATAACCGTATTGCAATAAACATGATCAAATCATATTCATGCTCAACGCAAACACCAAATAACATTTATTTAGGTTCAACACTAATCCCGAAAGTATAGGGAGTGTGCGATGATGATCATATCAATCTTGGAACTACTTCCAACACACATCGATAACATGTATATCAAATATACCTATGTTCACTTTGCCATCCTTCTTATCCGCCAATTACTTGGGGGTAGTTCCGCTTCTAGTGACCAGTCCCTTTGCAGTAGAAGCACTTAGTCTCAGGCTTAGGTCCAGACTTGGGCTTCTTCACTCGAGCAGCAACTTGCTTGTCGTTCTTCTTGAAGTTCCCCTTCTTCCCTTTGCCCCTTTTCTTGAAACTAGTGGTCTTGTCAACCATCAACAGTTGATGCTTTTCTTGATTTCTACCTTCGTCGATTTCAGCATCACGAAGAGCTTGGGAATCGTTTCCGTTTATCCCTTGCATATTATAGTTCATCACGAAGTTCTAGTAACTTGGTGATAGTGACTAGAGAACTCTGTCAATCACTATCTTATCTGGAAGATTAACTCCCACTTGATTCAAGTGATTGTAGTACTCAGACAATCTGAGCACATGCTCACTGGTTGAGTTATTCTCCTCCATCTTGTAGGCAAAGTACTGTCAGAGGTCTCATACCTCTCGACATGGGCATGAGTATGAAATACCAATTTCAACTCTTGGAACATCTTATATGCTCCATGACGTTCAAAACATTTTTGAAGTCCCGGTTTTAAGCCGTAAAGCATGGTGCACTAAACTATCAAGTAGTCATCATACCGAGCTTTTGTCAAAACGTTCATAGCGTCTGCATCTGCTCCTGCAATAGGTCTGTCACCTAGCGGTGCATCAAGGACATAATTCTTCTGTGCAGCAATAAGGAAAATCCTCAGATCACGGACCAAGTCCGCATCATTGCTACTAACATCTTTCAACTTATATTTCTCTTAGAACATATAAAATAAACGGGGAGTTACATCGCGAGCTATTGATCTACAACATAGATATGCAAATACTACCAGGACTAAGTTTATGATAAATTAAAGTTCAATTAATCATATTACTTAAGAACTCCCACTTAGATAGACATCCCTCTAGTCATCTAAATGATCACGTGATCCAAATCAACTAAACCATGTCCGATCATCACGTGAGATGGAGTAGTTTTCAATGGTGGACATCACTATGTTGATCATATCTTCTATATGATTCACTCTCGACCTTTCGGTCTCCGTGTTCCGAGGCCATATCTGCATTTGCTAGGCTCGTCAAGTTTAACCTGAGTATTCTGCGTGTGCAAAACTGTCTTGCACCCGTTGTATTTGAACGTAGAGCTTATCACACCCGATCATCACGTGGTGTCTCAGCACGAAGAACTTTCGCAACGGTGCATACTCAGGGAGAACACTTATACCTTGAAATTTTAGTAAGGGATCATCTTATAAAGCTACCGCCGAACTAAGCAAAATAAGATGTATAAAAGATAAACATCACATGCAATCAAAATATGTGACATGATATGGCCATCATCATCTTGTGCCTTTGATCTCCATCTCCAAAGCATCGTCATGATCTCCATCGTCACCGGCATGACACCATGATCTCCATCATCTTGATCTATATCAATGTGTCGTCACATGGTCGTCTCGCCAACTATTGCTATCACATAGCGATAAAGTAAAGCAATTATTTGGCGCTTGCATCTTATGCAATAAAGAGACAACCATAAGGCTTCTGCCAGTTGCCGATAACTTCAACAAAACATGATGATCTCATACAACAACTTATATCTCATCACGTCTTGACCATATCACATCACAACATGCCCTGCAAAAACAAGTTAGACGTCCTCTACTTTGTTGTTGCAAGTTTTATGTGGCTGCTACGGGCTGAGCAAGAACCGTTCTTACCTACGCATCAAAACCACAACGATAGTTCGTTAAGTTAGTGTTGTTTTAACCTTCTCAAGGACCGGGCGTAGCCACACTCGGTTCAACTAAAGTTGGAGAAACTAACACCCGCCAGCCACCTATGTGCAAAGCACGTTAGTAGAACCAGTCTCGCGTAAGCGTACGCGTAATGTCGGTCCGGGCCACTTCATCCAACAATACCGCCAAACCAAAGTATGACATGCTGGTAAGCAGTATGACTTGTATCTCCCACAACTCACTTGTGTTCTACTCGTGCATATAACATCTACGCATAAAACCAGGCTCGGATGCCACTGTTGGGGAACGTAGTAATTTCAAAAATTTCCTACACACACACAGGATCATGGTGATGCATAGCAACAAAAGGGGAGAGTGTTGTCCACGTACCCTTGTAGACCGAAAGCGGAAGCGTTAGCACAACACAGTTGATGTAGTCGTACGTCTTCATGATCCGACCGATCCAAGTACCGAACGTACGGCACCTCCGAGTTCAGCACACGTTCAGCTCGATGACGTCCCGCGAACTCCGATCCAGCAGAGCTTCACGGGAGAGTTCCCTCAGCATGACAGCATGATGACGGTGATGATGTTGCTACCGACGTAGGGATGCGCCTAAGCACCGCTACGATATGATCGAGGTGGAATATGGTGGAGGGGGGCACCGCACACGGCTAAGAGATCAAGAGATCAATTTTTGTGTCTATGGGGTGCCCCCCTCCCCCGTATATAAAGGAGTGTAGGAGGGGGAGAGCCGGCCCTCTCTATGGCGCGGCATAGGGGAGTCCTACTCCCATCGGGAGTAGGATTCCCCCTTTCCTAGTAGAACTAGGAGCCCTTCCAAATAGTAGGAGTAGGAGAGAAGGAAATGGAAAAGAGAAGAGAAGGAAGGAGGGGGCGCCGCCCCTCCCCCTAGTCCAATTCGGACTAGGCCTTGGGGGCGTGCAGCCTCCCCTCTCTCTTTCCCCTAAAGCCCAATAAGGCCCATATACTCCCCGGCGAATTCCCGTAACTCCCCGGTACTCCAAAAAATACCCGAATCACTCGGAACCTTTCCGATGTCCGAATATAGTCGTCCAATATATCGATCTTTACGTCTCGACCATTTCGAGACTCCTCGTTATGTCCCCGATCTAATCCGGGACTCCGAACTAACTTCGGTACATCAAAACACATAAACTCATAATATAACCGTCATCGAACTTTAAGCGTGCGGAACCTGGATGCTCATATTGGCTCCCACATATTCTACGAAGATCTTTATCGGTCAAACCGCATAACAACATACGTTGTTCCCTTTGTCATCGGTATGTTACTTTCCCGAGATTCTATCGTCGGTATCTCAATACCTAGTTTAATCTCGTTACCGATAAGTCTCTTTACTCGTTCCGTAATACATCATCCCGCAACTAACTCATTAGTTGCAATGCTTGCAAGGCTTATAGTGATGTGCATTACCGAGTGGGCCCAGAGATACCTCTCCGACAATCGGAGTGACAAATCCTAATCTCGAAATACGCCAACCCAACAAGTACCTTTGGAGACACCTCTAGAGCACCTTTATAATCACCCAGTTACGTTGTGACGTTTGGTAGCACACAAAGTGTTCCTCGGGTAAACGGGAGTTGCATAATCTCATAGTCATAGGAACATGTATAAGTCATGAAGAAAGCAATAGCAACATACTAAACGATCAAGTGCTAAGCTAACGGAATGGGTCAAGTCAATCACATCATTCTCCTAATGATGTGATCCCGTTAATCAAATGACAACTCATGTCTATGGTTAGGAAACTTAACCATCTTTGATTAACGAGCTAGTCAAGTAGAGGCATACTAGTGACACTATGTTTGTCTATGTATTCACACATGTATTATGTTTCCGGTTAATACAATTCTAGCATGAATAATAAACATTTATCATGAAATAAGGAAATAAATAATAACTTTATTATTGCCTCTAGGGCATATTTCCTTCAGTCTCCCACTTGCGCTAGAGTCAATAATCTAGTTCACATCGCCATGTGACTTAACACCAATAGTTCACATCACCATGTGATTAACACCCACAGTTCACATCGTCATGTGACCAACACCCAAAGGGTTTACTAGAGTCAATAATCTAGTTCACATCGCTATGTGATTAACACCCAAAGAGTACTAAGGTGTGATCATGTTTTGCTTGTGAGAGAAGTTTAGTCTACGGGTCTACCACATTCAGATCCGTATGTATTTTGCAAATTTCTATGTCAACAATGCTCTGCACGGAGCTACTCTAGCTAATTGCTCCCACTTTCAATATGTATCCAGATTGAGACTTAGAGTTATCTGGATCAGTGTCAAAACTTGCATTGACGTAACCCTTTACGACGAACCTTTTGTCGCCTCCATAATCGAGAAACATATCCTTATTCCACTAAGGATAATTTTGACCGCTGTCCAGTGATCTACTCCTAGATCACATTTGTACTCCCTTGCTAAACTCAGTGTAGGGTATACAATAGATCTGGTACACAGCATGGCATACTTTATAGAACCTATGGCTGAGGCACAGGGAATATTGACTTTCATTCTCTTTCTATCTTCTGCCGTGGTCGGGCTTTGAGTCTTACTCAATTTCACACCTTATAACACAGGCAAGAACTCTTTCTTTAACTGTTCCATTTTGAACTACTTCAAAATCTTGTCAAGGTATGTACTCATTGAAAAAACTTATCAAGCGTCTTGATCTATCTCTATAGATCTTTATGCTCAATATGTAAGCAGCTTCACTGAGGTCTTTATTTGAAAAGCTCCTTTTAAATACTCCTTTATGTTTTCCAGAAAAATACTACATTATTTCCGATCAACAATATGTCATTCACATATACTTATCAGAAATGCTGTAGTGCTCCCACTCACTTTCTTGTAAATACAGGCTTCACCGCAAGTCTGTAAAAAAGTATATGCTTTAATCAACTCATCAAAGCGTATATTCCAACTCCGAGATGCTTGCACCAGTCCACAGATGGATCGCTGGAGCTTGCACATTTTGTTAGCACCTTTATGAGTGACAAAACCTTCTGGTTGCATCATATACAACTCTTTTTTAATAAATCCACGAGGGTGGGGGGTGCGCCTGCCCCCCTGGGCGCGCCCCCTGCCTCGTGGGCCCCCTGACACTCCACCGACCTCAACTCCAACTCCATATATTCTTGTTCGGGGAGAAAAAAATCAGAGAGAAGGATTCATCGCGTTTTACGATACGAAGCCGCCGCCAAGCCCTAAAACCTCTCGGGAGGGCTGATCTGGAGTCCGTTCGGGGCTCCGAAGAGGGGAATCCGTCGCCGTCGTCCTCATCAACCATCCTCCATCACCAATTTCATGATGCTCACCGCCGTGCGGAGTAATTCCATCGTAGGCTTGCTGGACGGTGATGGGTTGGATGAGATTTATCATGTAATCGAGTTAGTTTGGTTAGGGTTTGATCCCTAGTATCCACTATGTTCTGAGATTGATATTTCTATGACTTTGCTATGCTTAATGCTTGTCACTAGGGCCCGAGTGCCATGATTTCAGATCTGAACCTATTATGTTTTCATGAATATATGTGAGTTCTTGATCCTATCTTGCAAGTCTATAGTCACCTACTATGTGTTATGATCCGGCAACCCCGAAGTGACAATAATGGGGACCACTCCCGGTGATGACCGTAGTTTGAGGAGTTCATGTATTCACTATGTGTTAATGCTTTGGTCCGGTACTCTATTAAAAGGAGGCCTTAATATCCCTTAGTTTCCGCTAGGACCCCGCTGCCACGGGAGGGTAGGACAAAAGATGTCATGCAAGTTCTTTTCCATAAGCACGTATGACTATATTCGGAATACATGCCTACATTACATTGATGAATTAAAGCTAGTTCTGTGTCACCCTATGTTATGACTGTTACATGATGAACCGCATCCGGCATAATTCTCCATCACCGATCCAATGCCTACGAGCTTTTCACATATTGTTCTTCGCTTATTTACTTTTCCATTGCTACTGTTACAATCACTACAAAACCCAAAAATATTACTTTTGCTAGTGTTACCGTTACTTCCATATTACTTTGCTACTAAATACTTTGCTGCAGATACTAAGTTATCCAGGTGTGGTTGAATTGACAACTCAACTACTAATACTTGAGAATATTCTTTGGCTCCCCTTGTGTCGAATCAATAAATTTGGGTTGAATACTCTACCCTTGAAAACTGTTGCGATCCCCTATACTTGTGGGTTATCAAGACTATTTTCTGGCGCCGTTGCCAGGGAGCATAGCTGTATTCGTTGAGTCACTTGGGATTTATATCTGGTGGTCACTATGAAGAACTTGAAAGACGCTAAGACAAAAATTTATCCCTCAACTACGAGGGGAGGTAAGGAACTGCCATCTAGCTCTGCACTTGATTCACCTTCTGTTTTGAGTAAGCTTGCGACACCTAAACCTGCTTCTACTATTAATTCTGATATGTTGCATGTTATTGATGATGCCACTTCAGCTATGCATGATACTTATGATGAAACTACTTCTATGCTTGGTACTACTGTGCCACTTGGTGAATTTCTTGATGAACAACTTGCTAGGGTTAGAGAGAATGAAATTATTGAAACTGATAATATTGAAGATAGTGATGATGAAGACTCTCCCCCTAATAAATATGAATTACCTGTTGTGCCTGAGGGTTATGTTCTGGATGAAGAATCTGCTAGAGCTATTTTAGCTTGCAATGATAGAAGTGATCTTAAGAAGTTATTAGCTAAATGGAAGCAGCAATCTCTTAATGCTAGAATGAAACCTGACCCTGCTTTTGCTACTTCACCTATCTGTGTTACTGATAAGGATTATGAATTCTCTGTTGATCCTGATATAATTACTTCGGTTGAATCTGATCCTTTTTATGGCTATGAATCTGAAACTGTTGTGGCACATCTTACTAAATTAAATGATATAGCCACCCTGTTCACTAATGATGAGAGAACTCGCTACTTTTATATCCTTAAAATATTTCCGTTCCCATTAAAGGGTGATGCTAAGATATGGTTTAATTCTCTTGATCCTGGTTGTGTGCGTAGTCCCCAGGATATGATTTATTACTTCTCTGCTAAATATTTCCCTGCCCATAAGAAACAAGCTGCTTTAAGGGATATATACAATTTTGTGCAAATTGAAGAAGAGAGTCTCCCACAAGCTTGGGGGAGGCTTCTCCAATTGCTTAATGCTTTGCCTGATCATCCTCTTAAGAAAAATGAAATACTTGATATCTTTTATAATGGACTAACCGATGCTTCCAGAGATTACCTGGATAGTTGTGCTGGTTCTATTTTCAGGGAAAGAACACCAGATGAAGCTGAAATTCTATTGAATAATATGTTGACAAATGAAAATAATTGGACACTTCCTGAGCCAATTCCTGAGCCTATTCCTAAACCAACTCCGAAGAAGAGGGGTGTTCTATTTCTCAGTCCTGAAGATATGCAAGAGGCAAAGAAATCTATGAAAGAAAAAGGTATTAAAGCTGAAGATGTTAAGAATTTACCTCCTATTGAAGAAATACATGGTCTTAATTTACCGCCTGTTGAAGAAACATATGATCTTAATCCTTCATTTGATGAAGAAAAACATGGTCTTGATAACCCGACACAGGTAGTAAAGGTAAATTCTCTCTATAGATTTGATGAAGGTGATATTCCTCACTATAAGTCTACTAGACAATGCTTAGAAGAGTTTGATAATTTTATTGTCAAACAAGAAAACTTCAATGCTTATTTTGGTAGACAATTGAAATACAATTCCGATACGCTTGAACACTTGGGTGATTATATGTCTAGAGTTAAAGGTGAACTTAAACTCATTAGTAAACATGCTTCTATGGTTACCACTCAAGTGGAACAAGTACTTAAAGCTCAAAATGATTTGCTCAATGAATTAAATAGTAAGAATAATGATTATGCTGTTAGAGTGGCTACTAGAACTGGTAAAATGACTGAGGAACCTTTGTATCCTGAAGGCCACCCTAAGAGAATTGAGCAGGATTCTCAGAGAAATAATTTAGATGCACCTAGTCCTTCTAAAAGGAAGAAAAAGAAAAATGATAGGACTTTGCATGCTTCTAGTGAACCTATTGCTGAAACACCTGAGAATCCAAATGATATTTCTATTTCTGATGCCGAAACACAATCTGGTAATGAACATGAACCTAATGAAAATGTTAATGATAATGTTCATGATGATGCTCAACCTAGCAATGATAATGATGTAGAAATTGAACCTGCTGTTGATCTTGATAACCCACAATCAAAGAATCAACGTTATGATAAGAGAGACTTTGTTGCTAGGAAGCACGGTAAAGAAAGAGAACCATGCGTTTAGAAACCCATGCCTTTTCCTCCCAATCCATCCAAGAAAAAGGATGATGAGGATTTTGAGCGCTTTGCTGAAATGATTAGACCTATCTTTTTGCGTATGCGTTTGACTGATATGCTCAAAATGAATCCTTATGCTAAGTACATGAAAGAAATTGTCACTAATAAAAGAAAGATACCGGAAGCTGAAATTTCCACCATGCTTGCTAATTATACTTTTAAGGGTGGAATACCTAAGAAACTTGGAGATCCAGGGGTACCAACTATACCATGCTCCATTAAAAGAAACTATGTTAAAACTGCTTTATGTGATCTTGGAGCCGGTGTTAGTGTTATGCCTCTCTCTTTATATCGTAGACTTAATTTGAATAAGTTGACACCTACTGAAATATCTTTGCAAATGGCTAATAAATCAACTGCTATACCTGTCGGTATCTGTGAGGATGTGCCTGTTGTGGTTGCAAACGTTACTATTTTGACGGACTTTGTTATTCTTGATATTCCCGAGGACGATAGTATGTCTATTATTCTCGGAAGACCTTTTTTGAATACTGCAGGGGCTGTTATTGATTGCAACAAAGGCAATTTCACTTTTCATGTTAATGGTAATGAGCATACGGTACACTTTCCGAGGAAACAACCCCAAGTCCATGATACGTCTCCAACGTATCTATAATTTTTGATTGTTCCATGCTATATTATATTCTGTTTTGGACATTATTGGGCTTTATTATATACTTTTATATTATTTTTGGGACTAACCTATTAACCGGAGGCCCAGCCCAGAATTGCTGTTTTTTTGCCTATTTCAGAGTTTTGCAGAAAAAGAATATCAAACGGAGTCCAAACGGAATGAAACCTTCGGGAACGTGATTTTCGGAACGAACGTGATCCAGAGGACTTGGACCCTACGTCAAGACATCAAACAGGAGGGCATGAGGTAGGGGGGGCGCCTACCCCCCTGGGCGCGCCCTCCACCCTCGTGGGCCCCCTGTTGCTCCACCGACGTACTCCTTCCTCCTATATATACCTACGTACCCCCAAACTACCAGATACGGAGCCAAAAACCTAATTCCACCGCCGCAACCTTCTGTACCCGTGAGATCCCATCTTGGGACCTGTTCCGGAGCTCCGCCGGAGGGGGCATCGATCACGGAGGGCTTGTACATCAACACCATAGCCTCTCCGATGATGTGTGAGTAGTTTACCTCAGACCTTCGGGTCCATAGTTATTAGCTAGATGGCTTCTTCTCTCTTTTTGGATCTCAATACAATGTTCTCCCCCTCTCTTGTGGAGATCTATTCGATGTAATCTTCTTTTGCGGTGTGTTTGTTGAGACCGATGAATTGTGGGTTTATGATCAAGTTTATCTATGAACAATATTTGAATCTTCTCTGAATTCTTTTATGTATGATTGGTTATCTTTGCAAGTCTCTTCGAATTATCAGTTTGGTTTGGCCTACTAGATTGATCTTTCTTGCAATGGGAGAAGTGCTTAGCTTTGGGTTCAATCTTGCGGTGTCCTTTCCCAGTGACAGTAGGGGCAGCAAGGCACGTATTGTATTGTTGCCATCGAGGATAACAAGATGGGGTTTATATCATATTGCATGAGTTTATCCCTCTACATCATGTCATCTTGCTTAAAGCGTTACTCTGTTCTTATGAACTTAATACTCTAGATGCATGCTGGATAGCGGTCGATGTGTGGAGTAATAGTAGTAGATGCAGGCAGGAGTCGGTCTACTTGTCTCGGACGTGATGCCTATATACATGATCATACCTAGATATTCTCATAACTATGCTCAATTCTGTCAATTGCTCAACAGTAATTTGTTCACCCATCATAAATACTTATGCTCTTGAGAGAAGCCACTAGTGAAACCTATGGCCCCCGGGTCTATTTTCCATCATATTAATCTCCCGACAACAAGCTATTTCTGGCGCCGTTTTTATTTTGTTTTCTTTACTTTGCATCTTTATCATAAAAATACCAAAAATATTATCTTATCATATCTATTAGATCTCACTCTCGTAAGTGACCGTGTAGGGATTGACAACCCCTTATCGCGGTGGTTGCGAGGATTTATTTGTTTGTGTAGGTGCGAGGGACTCATGCGTGGCCTCCTACTGGATTGATACCTTGGTTCTCAAAAACTGAGGGAAATACTTACGCTACTTTGCTGCATCACCCTTTCCTCTTCAAGGGAAAATCAATGCAGTGCTCAAGAGGTAGCAAGAAGGATTTCTGGCGCTGTTGCCGGGGAGTCTACGCAAAAGTCAACATACCAAGTACCCATCACAAACCCTTATCTCCCGCATTACATTATTTGCCATTTGCCTCTCGTTTTCCTCTCCCCCACTTCACCCTTACCATTTTATTTGCCTTCTTCCAGTATGCCTTTTTGTTTGTGTTTCCACGTGCCTTCTATTTGCTTGCATCTTTGCTTGCTAAAAATCTATTGATATGGATCCACTTAAAGTGTTCTACTTGGATCATCTTCGATCCTTATGCGCTTGTGCTGAAACCCCAACTAGCCTAGTTGATGGGAAATCTTTAGATGAGCATGCTCATTTTGTGCGTCATCATTTGTCTGAAAAAGGGAAGCTCTTATGGTATCATATAAATAGTTTGCTATGCTATGCTTGGAATCTTTGTGAAATTTGTGATTTTACTTGTTGCTCTAAGAACCCTAAAAAACACCTTCCCTACCTATGTGAGTTCAATGATAATGAAATCTTATCTTCTTATGCAAAGGGTGTTTATAGCTACTATGATATCGAACAAATTGAAGAATTTGTCGTTTTTAAGGGTGCTCATGAAGTTGCTTCTTTGATTGAAAAGTATGATTTTACTCTCAACAAATCTGAAAATTCCGTCATACTTAAATATTGCAATGAAAACTTTGCTCATAATGTCTATGTCCAAGAATTTATTGAAAGAATGACCGTTGCTTTGGAAGAAAATAATGATATGCATGAATCTATAGATAATGATGATTCCGATGATTTGGTTGAAATATCCCTTGATGAACATGATGCTTGCTATTCTTGTGGCCATGATGCCAATATTTATGAAGACGAATTTGCTATAGTTCCTTATGTTAAAAATGAGATCGTTGCTATTGCACCCATGATTGATAGTTCCTTCGATGAAAAGCATGATTTCAATGATTTTACTATAAATTCTCTTGATGTCAATTGTGCTAATAATATGCAAAACCCTAAGCTTGGGGATGCTAGTTTTGCTATGTCTACTACTTGTTGCAATGATCATGATTGGGGTGATTCTTCTTTTGATCTTGAAAATCTATTTAAGCCCCATGATGAATATGAGATTGATAATAGTCTTTGAAATAATATTGAAAGTGGGTTTGGAAGAGCGTCAACTTTAGATCCCACATATTTGGAGAATGTTCAATCTTATGGTATTTTTGATAAAAGTGGGTTTGGAGAGGTCATGACTTTAGTTAATGGTAAGCCCACTATTTTGGAAGAGTGTCAACTTTGCATGCATGTGGATCGTGTTGAAAATATTTTATGTGATAGCTATTTTGTTGAGTTTGCTTATGATCCCACATGTAATTATTATGAGAGAGGAAAATATGGTTGTAGAAATTTTCATGATAATAAATTACCTCTCATTATGTTGAGATTGCTATTGTTTCTTTCCGCTTCCTTGCATATGCTAGTTTTTGCTTTCTATGATAATTTGTTTGCCTATAGGATGCCTATGCATAGGAATTATGTTAGACTTAGATGTGTTTGTCATGTGTTTCATGATTCTCTCTTTGCGCTTCAATTCTTGTCTTTTATGTGAGCATCATCGAAATCTCAATGCCTAGCTAGGGGCGTTAAACGATAGCGCTTGTTGGGAGGCAACCCAATTTTATTTTTAGTTATTGCTTTTTGCTTCTGTTTAGGAATAAATATTTGATCTAGCCTCTGGTTAGATGTGTTTTTATGTTTTAATTAGTGTTTGTGCCAAGTTAAACCTATAGGATCTTCTTGGATGATAGTTATTTGATCTTGCTGAAAATTGCAGAAGCTTTCTGTTCACGAACATAATTGTTAAAAATTACCAGAATGTCATAAAATATTGATTCCAATTTCTGCTGATCAATAAACAAATTTTCTAGGTCTTCCTATTTTGGCTGAATTTTTGGAGTTCCAGACTGTTCTGTTTTTGACAGATTCTGTTTTTCGTGTGTTGTTTGCTTATTTTGATGAATCTATGGCTAGTAAAATAGTTTATGAACCATAGAAAAGTTGGAATACAGTAGGTTTAACACCAATATAAATAAAGAATGAGTTCATTACAGTACCTTGAAGTGGTCCTTTGTTTTCTTTCGCTAACGGAGCTTACGAGATTTTCTGCTGAGTTTTGTGTTGTGAAGTTTTCAAGTTTTGGGTGAAAGATTTGATGGATTATGGAACAAGGAGTGGCAAGAGCCTAAGCTTGGGGATGCCCATGGCACCCCAAGATAATCTAAGGACACCTAAAAGCCAATGCTTGGGGATGCCCCGGAAGGCATCCCCTCTTTCGTCTACTTCCATCGGTAACTTTACTTGGAGCTATATTTTTATTCACCACATGATATGTGCTTTGCTTGGAGCGTCTTGTATTATTTGAGTCTTTGCTTTTTAGTTTACCACAATCATCCTTGCTGTACACACCTTTTGAGAGAGACACACTTGACTCGGAAATTATTAGAATACTCTATGTGCTTCACTTATATCTTTTGACTTATATAGTTTTTGCTCTAGTGCTTCACTTATATCTTTTAGAGCACGGTGGTGATTTTGTTTTATAGAAACTATTGTTCTCTCATGCTTCACTTAGATTATTTTGAGAGTCCTACAAAACAGCATGGTAGTTTTCTTTAACAATAATAGGCATTCAAGATTAGTAAAGACAAAAAGAAAAATTCTTATGAGTGTGTTGAATACTATGAGAAGTTTGATGCTTGATAATTGTTTTGAGATATGGAGTTGGTGATATTAGAGTCATGCTAGTTGAGTAGTTTTGAATTTGAGAAATACTTGCATTAAAGTTTGTGATTCCCGTAGCATGCACGTATGGTGAACCATTATGTGATGAAGTCGGAGCATGATTTATTTATTGATTGTCTTCCTTATGAGTGGCGGTCGGGGACGAGTGATGGTCTTTTCCTACCAATCTATCCCCCTAGGAGCATGCGCGTAATACTTTGCTTTGATAACTTGTAGATTTTTGCAATAAGTATATGAGTTCTTTATGACTAATGTTGAGTCCATGGATTATACACACTTTTCTTCCTTCCACCGTTGCTAGCCTCTCTAATACCACGCACTTTTCGCCGGTATCATACACCCACCATATACCTTCCTCAAAACAGCCACCATACCTACCTATCATGGCATTTTCATAGCCATTCCGACATATATTGCCATGCAACTTACCACCGTTCCGTTTACTATGACACGCTCCATCATTGTCATATTGCTTTGCATGATCATGTAGTTGACATTGTATTTGTGGCAAAGCCACCGTTCATAATTCTTTCATACATGTCACTCTTGATTCATTGCGTATCCCGGTACACCACCAGAAGCATTCACATAGAGTCATATTTTGTTCTAAGTATTGAGTTGTAATTGTTGAGTTGTAAGAAAATAAAAGTGTGATGATCATCATTTTTAGAGCATTGTCCCAAGTGAGGAAAGGATGATGGAGACTATGATTCCCCCACAAGTCGGGATGAGACTCCGGACTAAAAAAAAGAGGCCATAAAAAAAGAAAAGGCCCAAAAAATGAGAGAAAAAGAGAGAAGGGACAATGTTACTATCCTTTTACAACACTTGTGCTTCAAAGTAGCACCATGATCTTCATGATAGAGAGTCTCTTATGATATCACTTTCATATACTAGTGGGGATTTTTTCATTATAGAACTTGGCTTGTATATTCCAATGATGGGCTTCCTCAAAATGCCCTAGGTCTTCGTCAAGCGAGTTGGATACACACCCACTTAGTTTCTTTTGTTGAGCTTTCATATACTTATAGCTCTAGTGCATCCGTTGCATGGCAATCCCTACTCACTCACATTGATATCTATTGATGGGCATCTCCATAGCCCGTTGATACGCCTGGTTGATGTGAGACTATCTTCTCCTTTTTGTCTTCTCCACAACCACCATTCTATTCCACATATAGTGCTATGTCCATGGCTCACGCTCATGTATTGCGTGAAGATTGAAAAAGTTTGAGAATGTCAAAAGTATGAAACAATTGCTTGGCTTGTCATCGGGGTTGTGCATGATTTAAATATTTTGTGTGGTGAAGATAGAGCATAGCCAGACTATATGATTTTGTAGGGATAACTTTCTTTGGCCATGTTATTTTGAGAAGACATAATTGCTTAGTTAGTATACTTGAAGTATTATTATTTTTATGTCAATATTAAACTTTTGTCTTAAATCTTTCGGATCTAAATATTCATACCACAATTAAGAAGAATTACATTGAAATTATGCCAAGTAGCATTCCACATCAAAATTTTTGTTTTTATCATTTACCTACTCGAGGACGAGGAGGAATTAAGCTTGGGGATGCTTGATACGTCTCCAACGTATCTATAATTTTTTATTGTTCCATGCTATATTATATTCTGTTTTGGAAATTATTGGGCTTTATTATACACTTTTATATTATTTTTGGGACTAACCTATTAACCGGAGGCCCAGCCCAGAATTGCTGTTTTTTTGCCTATTTCAGAGTTTCGCAGAAAAAGAATATCAAACGGAGTCCAAACGGAATGAAACCTTCGGGAACGTGATTTTCAGAACGAACGTGATCCAGAGGACTTGGACCCTACGTCAAGACATCAAACAGGAGGGCACGAGGTAGGGGGCGCGCCCTCCACCCTCGTGGGCCCCCTGTTGCTCCACCGACGTACTCGTTCCTCCTATATATACCTACGTACCCCCAAACTACCAGATACGGAGCCAAAAACCTAATTCCACCGCCGCAACCTTCTGTACCCGTGAGATCCCATCTTAGGGCCTGTTCCGGAGATCCGCCGGAGGGGCATCGATCACGGAGGGCTTGTACATCAACACCATAGCCTCTCCGATGATGTCTGAGTAGTTTACCTCAGACCTTCGGGTCCATAGTTATTAGCTAGATGGCTTCTTCTCTCTTTTTGGATCTCAACACAATGTTCTCCCCCTCTCTTGTGGAGATCTATTCAATGTAATCTTCTTTTGCGGTGTGTTTGTTGAGACCGATGAATTGTGGGTTTATGATCAAGTTTATCTATGAACAATATTTGAATCTTCTCTGAATTCTTTTATGTATGATTGGTTATCTTTACAAGTCTCTTTGAATTATCAGTTTGGTTTGGCCTACTAGATTGAACTTTCTTGCAATGGGAGAAGTGCTTAGCTTTGGGTTCAATCTTGCGGTGTCCTTTCCCAGTGACTGTAGGGGCAGCAAGGCACGTATTGTATTGTTGCCATCGAGGATAACAAGATGGGGTTTATATCATATTGCATGAGTTTATCCCTCTACATCATGTCATCTTGCTTAAAGCGTTACTCTATTCTTATGAACTTAATACTCTAGATGCATGCTGGATAGCGGTCGATGTGTGGAGTAATAGTAGTAGATGCAGGCAGGAGTCGGTCTACTTGTCTCGGACGTGATGCCTATATACATGATCATACCTAGATATTCTCATAACTATGCTCAATTCTGTCAATTGCTCAACAGTAATTTGTTCACCCATCGTAAATACTTATGCTCTTGAGAGAAGCCACTAGTGAAACCTATGGCCCCCGGGTCTATTTTCCATCATATTAATCTCCCGACAACAAGCTATTTCTGGCGCCGTTTTTATTTTGTTTTCTTTACTTTGCATCTTTATCATAAAAATACCAAAAATATTATCTTATCATATCTATCAGATCTCACTCTCGTAAGTGACCGTGTAGGGATTGACAACCCCTTATCGCGTTGGTTGCGAGGATTTATTTGTTTGTGTAGGTGCGAGGGACTCGTGCGTGGCCTCCTACTGGATTGATACCTTGGTTCTCAAAAACTGAGGGAAATACTTACGCTACTTTGGTGCATCACCCTTTCCTCTTCAAGGGAAAACCAACGCAGTGCTTAAGAGGTAGCAGTCCACAGTATCAATTCTATTGGAAAAATTCCATCGATTATTTTTGGAGGTTTTGAATTTCCTCTTCCTACTGTCAAGAAGAAATATGATATTCTTATTATTGGGGATGTGCATATCCCCGTTGAGGTAACATAGTGTCACTCGAAATTTCTCCGGTTCCATGTTAGTCGGAATGAGTTTGTTGACAAGACCTGATCAACCTTGTTAGCGGATTCCTTTTGATGAGCATGAGATGGATGAAATTAGAAAGCACAACCTTCTATACCCTCCTTTTACTTTTTGTTATTTAGTTGAAGTAAAGTAAAAATAGTATTTTCCTGTCTGTTTTCTGAATTATCCGTGCAATATAAAAATACCCCAAAAATAAAAGTTCTCCAAATGCCCTGAAAATGGAATATGATTTTTTCTGGAATATTTGAGAATATCTGGCAGTGAGAACACAGCAGGGGGAGCAAGCACCTGGCCATGAGGGTCCAGGGCGCGCCCACCCCTACAGGGCGCGCCCCCCTGCCTCGTGGGCCCATGGTGGCTCCCCTCCACTTATTCCTGCACCCACACACTTCTTCTTCCTCCCAAAAAATCACTATCCAGCTCAAGCACGAGTTCTAGCTCATTTTGCTGCGATTTTCGATCTCCTTGCTCAAAGCACCTCTCACAAAACTGCTTGGGGAGATTGTTCCTTGGTATGTGACTCCTCCATTGGTCCAATTAGTTTTTCTTCTAGTGCTTTATTCATTGCAAATTTGTGTTGCCTAGGTGACCATGTTCTTGAGCTTGCGTGTCAAATTTATATGGTTCCAAGTAGTTCTAATGCATGATATTGGCTTTAGGCACTTGTAGGAGTAGTTGCTATCAATTTTGTTGAGCTTGGTTCACTTTTATTTGAAGTTACTAAAAATTTCAGAATTTTTCAGAAAATAATGAAGAGATTTTTGAGGGGCTCATCGAGCCGAAGCTCGAAGGAAAAACAAAGTGAAGAAGCAGAGAGGCCCAAATATAATTTGCCTCGCACCACGAAGGTTCGGCCGTGTGAATGGCCTTCCAATGATTTCTTGAGAGCAGCCGGGATTTATGATGATTTTTATGAATTGGCTGAGAATGCAGGCCTCGCCGACTTCCTTCGCGACCAACGCGAACAGTATCTCTTACTCACCAATACTTTTGTGCAAAACTTCTACTATTATCCTAAGGAATCACCTCCTTCAGTAGAGTTTCATTTATATGATGTGGTTAAGAAGATGTCACTAGATGAATTTTGCAAGGTTTGCAAAATACCTTTCGAGGGTAGCTTAGAGGAACCACATCGTAAAAATGTGGACGGGTTTATTGACACTATTACTGTAGGGGAAACTAGGAAGGTTTCCGATGCAAGAATCACTAGCATACATTTTCCTATTTTACGCTACTTTGCTATATTTGCTAGTCGTTTCTTAATTGGTCGCAGAAACTGTGGAAACCTTAGTGTTCCTGATATTATTATTTTGTTCCATGGTTTATTCTGTGATAATACTGTTAGTATGAGCGGTATTATTGCCAAACGGTTAAGTCTGAACCGTACAAAGGGCCCCATCTTTGGAGGTATCTATGCTTCACGCCTTGCTGCATACTATAACATACCTATCAGGCACTATGAAAAAGAAGAAAAATTGCTGCCCACTGCTTATTAGATTATAAGAGTATGGTAGCGCATGACTTTATTGTTAAGAATAGGGAAGGGGCGCTTAAATACAAATTGTTCTTTGATAAACATCACCCTGAGACTATTACCTCGCCTGCTCCTTCCTTGTTTGATTTATCTGCAGGTCCGTATCTCGTTCTGCTGGCGGCCATTCACGCCTACCGGAACCCTACATCAGCCACAGAGCCGGAGCCGGAACCACAATTTGAACCTCCACGACAGTCTAATTACCAGTGGGATCCGGAGATGATTGCCAGCCAGTGGCAATCAGAGTCTTCTTCATCTCAGTACGACCCCGGTTACAACTATGGATATCCGCCAGGCCACCCGTGGCAATAAACCAACTTAGGCCAAAAGCCTAAGCTTGGGGGAGTACGTATTTCTCACCGACATTACATTCATGTTCACACACTCATTGCTAGATGTTGGTGCTCATACTCTTTCACTGTAATATCCATGCTAGTTTATTTTCTTTCTTGCTTTCTTCTTGTGTGTTTAATAAACCTTAAGAAAAACCAAAAAAAATAGTTGTAGCTTTTAGCTAGTTTACTTTCTTGCTGTAGTAGTAATAATTAAAAAGAAAACACAAAAATATTTCCCGTTCTTTTGCTTGTTGGGAGCTTTCCCGTGTAAATAGTTTTATTTCTTTTCTTTTCTTTGGGGGTCGATAGGAGAAGACCATAATTAAATTGATGAAGTGGCTCTTATATGCATTATTGTTGATTTAACCAAGAGCCCATATTGCCTTGTCTTCTCCTGTTTATTGAATGCTCGCAGATTCCAGCTTAGTCCAATGCACGTGCACTATTATTATTATTCACATCGTTCGGTCGTGCAAGTGAAAGGCAATTATGACGATATATGATGGACTCACTGAGATGAGAGAAGCTGGTATGAACTCGACCTCTCTTATTTTTGTAAATATGATTAGTTCATCGTTCCTGATTCAGCCTATTATGAATAAACATGTTTGCAATGACAATTAGAGATTATAGTTACTTATGACATTCTTGATTAGCTATGAGTTATAATGGTTTACCTTGCGTGCCAACATGCTATTAAAATGGTTGTGATGTGGTGTAGTGGGGTGGTATCCTCCTTTGAATGATTTAAGTGACTCGACTTGGCACATGTTCACGCATGTAGTTGAAACAAAATCAACATAGCCTTCACGATATTTATGTTCATGGTGGATTATATCCTACTCATGCTTGTACTCAATGTTCATTAATTTTAATGCATGTTCATGACTGTTGTCGCTCTCTAGTTGGTCACTTCCCAGTCTTTTGCTAGCCTTCACTTGTACTAAGCGGGAATACTACTTGTGCATCCAATCCCTTAAACCCCAAAGTTATTCCATATGAGTCCACTATACCTTCCTATATGCGGTATTTACCTGCCGTTCCAAGTAAATTTGTATGTGCCAAACTCTAAATCTTCAAATGAAATTCTGTTTTGTATGCTCGAATAGCTCACGTATCAACTAGGGCTGTCCGTATCTTCCATGCTAGGCGGGTTGTTCTCAAGAGGAGTGGACTCCGCTCCTCACTCACGAGAAAATGGCTGGTCACCGGGATGCCCAGTCCCATGCTTTATGCAAACTAAGTCAAAATAATTGCAAACAAAACTCCCCCTAGGACTGTTGCTAGTTGGAGGCACTCGTTGTTTTGAGCAAGCCATGGATTGATGCTTGTTGGTGGAGGGGGAGTATAAACTTTACCATTCTGTTTGGGAACCGCCTATAATGTGTGTAGCATGGAAGATATCGCCATCTCTTGGTTGTTATGTTGACAATGAAAGTATGCCGCTCAAAATATTATTTATCTCTGCTTTAAAATCGAGCTCTGGCACCTCTACAAAACGCTGCTTCCCTCTGTGAAGGGCCTATCTATTTACTTTTATGTTGAGTCATCACCCTCTTATTAAAAAGCACCAGCTGGAGAGCACCGCTGTCATCTGCATTCATTACTATTAATTTATATTGGGTATGACTATGAATGGATCTCTTTTACCATGAATTACAATGTTTAGTTAGTCCTTGATCTTTAAAGGTGCTCTGCATTTATGTTTTGCGGTCTCAGAAAGGGCTAGCGGATACCATCCTGTTATATCATATCATGATTGTTTTGAGGAAGTGTTGTCATCCGAGATTTATTATTATTGCTCGCTAGTTGATTATGCTATTGATATGAGTAACCATGAGACTTAAGAGTTATTGTGAATGTGGTTAGTCATAGTCTTTGCTGAAAACTTGAATGCTGACTTTACATATTTGCAACAACAAGAGCAAACAGAGTTTGTAAAAGTTTTTCTTTATCACTTTCAGTTTATCAACTGAATTGCTTGAGGACAAGCAAAGGTTTAAGCTTGGGGGAGTTGATACGTCTCCGTCGTATCTACTTTTCCAAACACTTTTTCCCTTGTTTTGGACTCTAACTTGCATGATTTGAATGGAACTAACCCGGACTGACGCTATTTTCAGCAGACTTTCCATGGTGTTATTTATGTGCAGAAACAAAAGTTCTCGAAATGAACTGAAACTCCACGGAACATATTTTTGGAAAATATTAAAAATACTGGAAGAAGAATCCATGTCAGGGGGGCCTCCACCTGTCCACGAGGGTGGGGGGCGCGCCTGCCCCCCTGGGCGCGCCCCTGCCTCGTGGGCCCCCTGAAGCTCCACCGACCTCAACTCCAACTCCATATATTCGTGTTCGGGGAGAAAAAAATTAGAGAGAAGGATTCATCGCGTTTTACGATACGGAGCCGCCGCCAAGCCCTAAAACCTCTCGGGAGGGCTGATCTGAAGTCCGTTCGAGGCTCCGGAGAGCGGAATCCGTCGCCGTCATCATCATCAACCATCCTCCATCACCAATTTCATGATGCTCACCGCCGTGCGTGAGTAATTCCATCGTAGGCTTGCTGGACGGTGATGAGTTGGATGAGATTTATCATGTAATCGAGTTAGTTTGGTTAGGGTTTGATCCCTAGTATCCACTATGTTCTGAGATTGATGTTGCTATGACTTTGCTATGCTTAATGCTTGTCACTAGGGCCCGAGTGCCATGATTTCAGATATGAACCTATTATGTTTTCATGAATATA
Organism: Triticum aestivum; assembly: GCF_018294505.1. NCBI lineage: Eukaryota > Viridiplantae > Streptophyta > Magnoliopsida > Poales > Poaceae > Triticum > Triticum aestivum. Next base: position 508,653,647 of record NC_057814.1, read on the forward strand.
TGCGAGTTCTTGATCCTATCTTGCAAGTCTATAGTCACCTACTATGTATTATGATCCGGCAACCCCGAAGTGACAATAATCGGGACCACTCCCGGTGATGACCGTAGTTTGAGGAGTTCATGTATTCACTATGTGTTAATACTTTGGTCCGGTACTCTATTAAAAGGAGGCCTTAATATCCCTTAGTTTGCGCTAGGACCCCGCTGCCACGGGAGGGTAGGACAAAAGATGTCATGCAAGTTCTTTTCCATAAGCAAGTATGACTATATTCGGAATACATGCCTACATTACATTGATGAATTGGAGCTAGTTCTGTGTCACCCTATGTTATGACTGTTACATGATGAACCGCATCCGGCATAATTCTCCATCACCGATCCAATGCCTACGAGCTTTTCACATATTGTTCTTCGCTTATTTACTTTTCCGTTGCTACTGATACAATCACTACAAAACCCAAAAATATTACTTTTGCTACTGTTACCGTTACTTCCATATTACTTTGCTACTAAATACTTTGCTGCAGATACTAAGTTATCCAGGTGTGGTTGAATTGACAACTCAACTGCTAATACTTGAGAATATTCTTTGGCTCCCCTTGTGTCGAATCAATAAATTTGCGTTGAATACTCTACCCTCGAAAACTGTTGCGATCCCCTATACTTGTGGGTTATCACTCGTTCCATTGTTCCGGAGAACAGAGCCTTAGTCATCTTGCCCGTAAGGCATGGTTCACAAGCATCAAGTGATTCATAATCAAGTGATTCCAAAATCCCATCAGCATGGAGTTTCTTCATGCGCTTTACACCAATATGACCTAAACGGCAGTGCCACAAATAAGTTGCACTATCATTGTTAACTTTGCATCTTTTGGCTTCAATATTATGAATATGTGTATCACTACGATCGAGATCCAACAAACCATTTTCATTGGGTGTATGACCATAGAAGGTTTTATTCATGTAAACAGAACAACAACTATTCTCTAACTTAAATGAATAACCGTATTGCAATACATGATCAAATCATATTCATGCTCAACGCAAACACCAAATAACATTTATTTAGGTTCAACACTAATCCTGAAAGTATAGGGAGTGTGCGATGATGATCATATCAATCTTGGAACTACTTCCAACACACATCGATAACATGTATATCAAATATACCTATGTTCACTTTGCCATCCTTCTTATCCGCCAATTACTTGGGGTAGTTCCACTTCCAGTGACCAGTCCCTTTGCAGTAGAAGCACTTAGTCTCAGGCTTAGGTCCAGACTTGGGCTTCTTCACTCGAGCAGCAACTTGCTTGCCGTTCTTCTTGAAGTTCCCCTTCTTCCCTTTGCCCCTTTTCTTGAAACTAGTGGTCTTGTCAACCATCAACAGTTGATGCTTTTCTTGATTTCTACCTTCGTCGATTTCAGCACCACGAAGAGCTTGGGAATCGTTTTCGTTTATCCCTTGCATATTATAGTTCATCACGAAGTTCTAGTAACTTGGTGATAGTGACTAGAGAACTCTGTCAATCACTATCTTATCTGGAAGATTAACTCCCACTTGATTCAAGTGATTGTAGTACTCAGACAATCTGAGCACATGCTCACTGGTTGAGTTATTCTCCTCCATCTTGTAGGCAAAGTACTGTCAGAGGTCTCATACCTCTCGACATGGGCATGAGTATGAAATACCAATTTCAACTCTTGGAACATCTTATATGCTCCATGACGTTCAAAACATTTTTGATGTCCCGGTTTTAAGCCGTAAAGCATGGTGCACTAAACTATCAAGTAGTCATCATACCGAGCTTTTGTCAAAATGTTCATAACGTCTGCATCTGCTCCTGGAATAGGTCTGTCACCTAGCGGTGCATCAAGGACATAATTCTTCTGTGCGGCAATAAGGAAAATCCTGAGATCATGGACCAAGTCCGCATCATTGCTACTAACATCTTTCAACTTATATTTCTCTAGGAACATATAAAATAAACGGGGAGTTACATCGCGAGCTATTGATCTACAACATAGATATGCAAATACTACCAGGACTAAGTTCATGATAAATTAAAGTTCAATTAATCATATTACTTAAGAACTCCCACTTAGATAGACATCCCTCTAGTCATCTAAATGATCATGTGATCCAAATCAACTAAACCATGTCCGATCATCACGTGAGATGGAGTAGTTTTCAATGGTGAACATCACTATGTTGATCATATCTTCTATATGATTCACGCTCGACCTTTCGGTCTCAGTGTTCCGAGGCCATATCTGCATATGCTAGGCTCGTCAAGTTTAACCTGAGTATTCCGCGTGTGCAAAATTGTCTTGCACCCGTTGTATTTGAACGTAGAGCTTATCACACCCGATCATCACGTGGTTTCTCAGCACGAAGAACTTTCGCAACGGTGCATACTCAGGGGAAAACACTTATACCTTGAAATTTTAGTAAGGGATCATCTTATAAAGCTACCGCCGAACTAAGAAAAATAAGATGTATAAAAGATAAACATCACATGCAATCAAAATATGTGACATGATATGGCCATCATCATCTTGTGCCTTTGATCCCCATCTCCAAAGCATCGTCATGATCTCCATCGTCACCGGCATGACACCATGATCTCCATCATCTTGATCTATATCAATGTGTCGTCACATGGTCGTCTCGCCAACTATTGCTCTTGCAACTATTGCTATCGCATAGCGATAAAGTAAAGCAATTATTTGGCACTTGCATTTTATGCAATAAAGAGACAACCATAAGGCTTCTGCCAGTTGCCGATAAATTCAACAAAACATGATCATCTCATACAACAACTTATATATCATCACGTCTTGACCATATCACATCACAACATGCCCTGCAAAAACAAGTTAGACGTCCTCTACTTTGTTGTTGCAAGTTTTACGTGGCTGCTACGGGCTGAGGAAGAACCGTTCTTACCTACGCATCAAAACCACAACGATAGTTCGTTAAGTTAGTGTTGTTTTAACCTTCTCAAGGACCGGGCGTAGCCACACTCGGTTCAACTAAAGTTGGAGAAACTGACACCCGCCAGCCACCTATGTGCAAAGCACGTCGGTAGAACCAGTCTCGCGTAAGCGTACGCGTAATGTCGGTCCGGGCCGCTTCATCCAACAATACCGCCGAACCAAAGTATGACATGCTGGTAAGCAGTATGACTTGTATCTCCTACAACTCACTTGTGTTCTACTCGTGCATATAACATCTACGCATAAAACCAGGCTCGGATGCCACTGTTGGGGAACGTAGTAATTTCAAAAATTTCCTACGCACACACAGGATCATGGTGATGCATAGCAACGAGAGGGGAGAGTGTTGTCCACGTACCCTTGTAGACCGAAAGCGGAAGCGTTAGCACAACATGGTTGATGTAGTCGTACGTCTTCACGATCCGACCGATCCAAGTACCGAATGTACGGCACCTCCGAGTTCAGCACACGTTCAGCTCGATGACGTCCCGCGAACTCCGATCCAGCAGAGCTTCACGGGAGAGTTCCCTTAGCATGACGGCGTGATGACGGTGATGATGTTGCTACCGACGCAGGGCTTCGCCTAAGCACCGCTACGATATGATCGAGGTGGAATATGGTGGAGGGGGGCACCGCACACGGCTAAGAGATCAAGAGATCAATTGTTGTGTCTATGGGGTGCCCCCTCCCCCATATATAAAGGAGTGGAGGAGGGGGAGGGCCAGCCCTCTCTATGGCGTGCCCTAGGGGAGTCCTACTCCCACTGGGAGTAGGATTCCCCCTTTCCTAGTAGAACTAGGAGCCCTTCCAAGTAGTAGGAGTAGGAGAGAAGGAAAGGGAAAAGAGAAGAGAAGGAAGGAGGGGGCGCTGCCCCTCCCCCTAGTCCAATTCGGACTAGGCCTTGGGGGGCGCGCAGCCTCCCCTCTCTCTTTCCCCTAAAGCCCAATAAGGCCCATATACTCCCCGGCGAATTCCCGTAACTCTCCGGTACTCCAAAAAATACCCGAATCACTCGGAACCTTTCCGATGTCCGAATATAGTCATCCAATATATCGATCTTTACGTCTCGACCATTTCGAGACTCCTCGTCATGTCCCCGGTCTCATCCGGGACTCCGAACTACCTCCGGTACATCAAAACACATAAACTTATATTATAACCGTCATCGAACTTTAAGCGTGCGGACCCTACGGGTTCGAGAACGATGTAGACATGACCGAGACACGTCTCCGGTCAATAACCAATAGCGGAACCTGGATGCTCATATTGGCTCCCACATATTCTACGAAGATCTTTATCGGTCAAACCGCATAACAACATACGTTGTTCCCTTTGTCATCGGTATGTTACTTGCCCGAGATTCGATCGTCGGTATCTCAATACCTAGTTCAATCTCGTTACCGGCAAGTCTCTTTACTCGTTCCGTAATACATCATCCCGCAACTAACTCATTAGTTGCAATGCTTGCAAGGCTTATAGTGATGTGCATTACCGAGTGGGCCCAGAGATACCTCTCCGACAATCGGAGTGACAAATCCTAATCTCGAAATACGCCAACCCAACAAGTAGCTTTGGAGACACCTGTAGAGCACCTTTATAATCACCCAGTTACGTTGTGACGTTTGGTAGCACACAAAGTGTTCCTCGGGTAAACGGGAGTTGCATATCTCATAGTCATAGGAACATGTACAAGTCATGAAGAAAGCAATAGCAACATACTAAACGATCAAGTGCTAAGCTAACGGAATGGGTCAAGTCAATCACATCATTCTCCTAATGATGTGATCCCGTTAATCAAATGACAACTCATATCTATGGTTAGGAAACTTAACCATCTTTGATTAACGAGCTAGTCAAGTAGAGGCATACTAGTGACACTATGTTTGTCTATGTATTCACACATGTATTATGTTTCCGGTTAATACAATTCTAGCATGAATAATAAACATTTATCATGAAATAAGGAAATAAATAATAACTTTATTATTGCCTCTAGGGCATATTTCCTTCAGAATTGACAACTCAACTTCTAATACTTGAGAATATTCTTTGGCTCCCCTTGTGTCGAATCAATAAATTTGGGTTGAATACTCTACCCTCGAAAACTGTTGCGATCCCCTATACTTGTGGGTTATGAATGATTGACTGGAGGAAGGAGGGCGTAGAGGCAGTGAGAATGATATCATCTATGTACAATAGCAAATAGGCGGCGTGAGCCCCGCGATGCAAGGTGAAGAGCGACGAGTCGGCCTTGGACGCGACGAAGCCGAGGGAGCGAAGATAGCCGGTGAACCATGAAAACCAAGCCCGAGGAGCATGTTTGAGCCCGTAGAGCGACCTGTTGAGACGACACACGTCCCAAGGCCGCGAGGAGTCGATGAAGCCGGTAGGTTGCGCGTTGTACACCGTCTCGACGAGATGCCCATGGAGGAAGGCATTCTTGACGTCGAGCTGGTGAACTGGCCACGAGCTGCTAGTGGCGATGCTGAGGACGGTACGAATGGTGGCGGGTTTGACCACGGGACTGAATGTCTCGCCGTAGTCCACACCAGCCTGCTGAGTGAAACCACGAAGAAGTCAACGAGCCTTGTAGCGCGCCAGCGAGCCATCGCGATTGAATTTGTGGCGAAATATCCACTTGCCTGGCACCACATTTGTACCTGCAGGACGGGAAACCAAAGACCAAGTGGCATTCCGCAACAGTGCATTGAACTCCTCTAGCATCACGTTGTAGCAGTTGGGATCCCGCAAGGCTACACGGTAGGAAGAGGGGATGAGGCTAATGGGAGAGGTAGACGTAGTGACAGCGAGATCAAATGCTTTTTAGGCTGAGAAAACCCGGTCTTGGCCCGGGTCTGCATGGTATGTTGGTTAGTGGGCGGTAGAACGGGAACAGCGCGAGGCGAAAGCGGCCGTGTAGGTGGCGGCACGGGAGAGGGCGCACACGCATCGATGGGGGGCAGGATCTAGGTGATGGGACAAGGCTGGAGGGACCAGGCAGCGTGGGCGGGCTGTCGGCTGGTGGGGGCGGGGAGCGGGGAGGGTGATTGGGTGGGGGCGAGCGGGCCCAGTGGGGCAAGCGCAGAGCGGCGTGCGGGGAGGTGTAGTGGGCGTGGGGCCAGGGGAGCGGTCCGACCAGGGCGGGCCTACGTGCACGACGAGGGAGGAGTGATCCGCGCGGATCCCGGGGCAGACGAGGTAGGTGGGATTTGCATGGGCTCTGCATGCATGGTGGGTGGGATCTGCATGGGATCCGATGCGGTAGGTGCAGGTGTGGCCGGAGCTGTCTTGTGTTGGGCAAAGGGGAAGATCTGTTTATCAAAAATGACACTGCGCGAGATGTGAACTTTGCGGGTCTGGAGGTCTAGGCAGCAGTATCCTTTGTGCTCGAGGGGATACCCAAGGAAGACACAGGGGGCAGACCGTGGAGAGAGTTTGTGCGCGATGAGATAGTGAGGTTAGGGTAACACAAGCACCCAAAAACCCGCCTGTGATCGTAAGTGGGATGAAGGCCGTGGTGAAGGAAGTAGGGGGTGAGATTGGCTACGGCGGAGGAGGGTCGTCGGTTGAGGAGATGGTTGGCTGTGTGGAGGGCTTCAACCCAGTATTCGGGCGGCATGCATGTGTGCGTGGACTAGGAGGGTGCGAAGGATGTCGTTGGTCATGTGTATGAGGCGCTCAGCCTTGGCATTTTGCGAGGATGTGTACGGGCAGGAGAGGCGGTAGACGACGTCGGAGCGAGAGAGGAAGTCGCGAAGGGAGGAGGGCAAAAATTCGCCCCCATTGTCACACTGCAAACATCGGATGTCAACGTTATACTGGGTGAGAACATAAGAGAAGAAACGAAGTAGAACAACGCTAGTGTCAGATTTTTGTCGTAGAGGAAACGCCCAAGAATAGTGAGAGAAGTCGTCGAGTATGATGAGGTAATATTGGTAGCCGAAAAAACTACTAACGGGCGAGGTCCACAAATCGCAGTGAATCATATGAAATGGGGCAGTAGTATAAGAGGAGGAGGTGGGAAAAGGTAATCTTGGTTGCTTGCCCAATTTACAAGATTCGCATACATGGGAAACTTGCAGGTTATTACATGAATCTAGAAAGTCTTTAGCTAAAATGGAAATAGAGGTGGGACTAGGATGGCCAAGCCGCAAATGCCAGAGCGCGCCGGAGCCAGTGGTGGAGAGCGCCAAGGAGTCGCCTTTATTCTAAAGGAAAGGGTATAGATCGCCGCTGCTACTGGAGCGCATCAGGGTTCTCCCAGTGGCCATGGCCTTCACAGTAAAGCTGAAAGGGTCAAAACAAACAATACACCAATTATCACGAGTAAAGCGTCGAACAGAAATAAGATTTTGAACTATGCGTGGAGAAAGAAGGATATGGTTGAGATGAAAGGGGTGGGGAGGGAGGGTTTTGGAACCAGTAGCTAGGACAGGAATCACCGAACCATCGCCAACAGTAATGGTAGAAGGAGTATGCAAAGAAGGCAGAGTGAGCTTGTCGAGGTTACCACTGGGTCCGGCGATGTGGGACGTGGCGCCGCTGTCCATGATCCACTCCTGGCCTCCCGACGGCTGCTGCAGCTGCATGTTGGCGAAGGCGTGCGCCATCATCACCTGCTGGTCCCAGTGCGGAGTGTTGGAGGAGGACGGGGCACCGGTGGGGTAGGCCCGGTGCTGAGCTCCGGGACGGGGGCCGAGGACGCCCGCCGAGTTCGGCGGCACCAAAGGCGCACGCCACTGCTGCGGGGATGGAGGCGCCGAGCCCCACGGCGCAAAATACCCAAGCCAGGGCTGCTGGCCACCGCGCCCGATCGGCAGAGGAGCACCACCGGGTGGGGTACCACGGCTACGACCACGGCCGTGCCCGCGTCCACCGCGCTGACGATCGCTGGTAGAGGGAGAGGCTGGCCCCTTGCCTTTGTCGGTTGGGGAGGCACGGGCCTTCCCTTTGTCCGCAGGGTCGCCGGAGATCCTGTTGGGGAACGTAGCAGAAATTCAAAATTTTCTACGCATCACCAAGATCAATCTATGGAGTAATCTAGCAACGAGGGGAAGGAGAGTGCATCTACATACCCTTGTAGATCGCGATGCGGAAGCGTTGCAAGAACGCGGATGAAGGAGTCGTACTCGTAGCGATTCAGATCGCGGTTGATTCCGATCTAAGCGCCGAACCACGGCGCCTCCGCGTTCAACACACGTGCAGCCCGGTGACGTCTCCCATGCCTTGATCCAGCAAGGAGAGAGGGAGAGGTTGGGGAAGACTCCGTCCAGCAGCAGCACGACGGCGTGGTGGTGTTGGAGGAGCGTGGCAATCCTGCAGGGCTTCGCCAAGCACCGCGGGAGAGGAGGAGGGAGAGGGGTAGGGCTGCGCCAAAGAGAAAGATGTTCTCATGTGTATGGCAGCCCCAAAACCTCAAGTATATATAGGGGAGGGGGAGGGTCTGCGCCCCCATCTAGGGTTCCCCCCCCCCAAGGGGTGCGGCCAGCCCTAGATGGGACTTGGGGGGCGGCCAAAGGGGGGAGAGAGGGGGGCGCCCCACTAGATGGGCCTTAGGCCCATCTGAGCCTAGGGTTTCCCCCTTCCCCCTTTCCTGCGCCTTGGGCCTCTTGTGGGAGGCGCACCAGCCCACCTAGGGGCTGGTCCCTTCCCACACTTGGCCCACGCAGCCCTCTGGGGCCGGTGGCCCCACCTGGTGGACCCCCGGGACCCTCCCGGTGGTCCCGGTACGTTACCGATAGCACCCGAAACTTTTCCGGTGACCAAAACAGGACTTCCCATATATAAATCTTTACCTCCGGAACTCCTCGTGACGTCCGGGATCTCATCCGGGACTCCGAACAACATTCGGTAACCACGTATATCTATTCCCTATAACCCTAGCATCATCGAACCTTAAGTGTGTAGACCCTACGGGTTCGGGAACCATGCAGACACGACCGAGACGTTCTCCGGTCAATAACCAATAGCGGGATCTGGATACCCATGTTGGCTCCCACATGTTCCACGATGATCTCATCGGATGAACCACGATGTCGGGGATTCAATCAATCCCGTATTCAATTCCCTTTGTCTATCGGTATGTTACTTGCCCGAGATTCGATCGTCGGTATCCCGATACCTTGTTCAATCTCGTTACCGGCAAGTCTCTTTACTCGTTCCGTAAATCACATCATCCCGTGATCAACTCCTTGGTCACATTGTGCACATTATGATGATGTCCTACCGAGTGGGCCCAGAGATACCTCTCCGTTTACACGGAGTGACAAATCCCAGTCTCGATTCGTGCCAACCCAACAGACACTTTCAGAGATACCTGTAGTGCACCTTTATAGCCACCCAGTTACGTTGTGACGTTTGGTACACCCAAAGCATTCCTACGGTATCCGGGAGTTGCACAATCTCATGGTCTAAGGAAATGATACTTGACATTAGAAAAGCTCTGAGCAAACGAACTACACGATCTTGTGCTAGGCTTAGGATTGGGTCTTGTCCATCACATCATTCTCCTAATGATGTGATCCCGTTATCAACGACATCCAATGTCCATGGTCAGGAAACCGTAACCATCTATTGATCAACGAGCTAGTCAACTAGAGGCTTACTAGGGACATGGTGTTGTCTATGTATCCACACATGTATCTGAGTTTCCTATCAATACAATTCTAGCATGGATAATAAACGATTATCATGAACAAGGAAATATAATAATAACCAATTCATTATTGCCTCTAGGGCATATTTCCAATAGTCTCCCACTTGCACTAGAGTCAATAATCTAGTTCACATCACCATGTGATTAACACTCACAGGTCACATCACCATGTGACCAACATTCAAAGAGTTTACTAGAGTCAACAATCTAGTTCACATCACTATGTGATTAACACTCAATGAGTTCTGGTTTGATCATGTTGTGCTTGTGAGAGAGGTTATTAGTCAACGGGTCTGAACCTTTCAGATCCGTGTGTGCTTTACGAATATCTATGTCATCTTGTGGATGCTACCACGCGCTACTTGGAGCCATTTCAAATAACTGCTCTACTATACGAATCCGGTTTACTACTCAGAGTCATTCGGATTAGTGTCAAAGTTCGCATCGACGTAACCCTTTACGATGAACTCCTTTTCACCTCCATAATCGAGAAAATTCCTTAGTCTACTAGATACTAAGGATAAGTTCGACCGATGTCATGTGATCAATTCCCGGATCACTATTGTACCCTTTGACCAACTCATGGCAAGGCACACTTCATGTGCGGTACACAGCATAGCATACTGTAGAGCCTACGTCTAAAGCATAGGGGACGACCTTCGTCCTTTCTCTCTCTTCTGCTGTGGTCAGGTCTTGAGTCTTACTCAATACTCACGCCTTGTAACACAGCCAAGAACTCCTTCTTTGCTGACCTATTTTGAACTCTTTCAAAATCATGTCAAGGTGTGCGTTCTTTGAAAGTATCATCGGGCGTCTTGATCTATCTCTATAGATCTTGATGCCCAATATGTAAGCAGCTTTATCCAGGTCTTCCTTTGAAAAACTCCTTTCAAACAACCCTTTATGCTTTCCAGAAATTTTACATCATTTCGGATCAACAATATGTCATTCACATATACTTATCAGAAATGTTGTAGCGCTCCCACTCACTTTATTGTAAATACAAGTTTCTAACAAACTTTGTATAAACCCAAAAACTTTGATCACTCCATCAAAGCGTATATTCTGACTCCGAGATGCTTGCTCTAGTCCATGGAAGGATCGCTGGAGCTAGCATACCTTTTAGCATCCTTAGGATCTACAAAACCTTTCTGATTGTATCACATACAACCTTTCCTTACGAAAACTGGTAAGGAAACTTGTTTTGACATCCATCTGCCAGATTTCATAAATGCAGATAATGCTAACATGATTCCGACGGACTTAAGCATCGCTACGGATGAGAAAATCTCATCGTAGTCGACTCCTTGAACTTGTGAAAATACTCTTTGCCACAAGTCGAGCTTCATAGACGGTAACATTACCGTCCACGTCCGTCTTCTTCTTAAAGATCCATTTATCTCAATGGCTTGCCGATCATCGGGCAAGTTCACCAAAGTCCATGCTTTGTTCTGATACATGGATTCTATCTCGGATTTCATGGCCTCGAGCCATTCGTCGGAATCCGGGCCCACCATCGCTTCTCCACAGCTCATAGGTTCATCGTTGTCCAACAACATGACTTCCAAGACAGGATTACGCATTACTCTGAAGTAGTACGCATCCTCGTCATCCTACGAGGTTTGGTAGTGACTTGATCCGAAGTTTCATGATCACTATCATAAGCTTCCACTTCAATTGGTGTAGGTGCCACAGGAACAACTTCCTGTGCCCTGCTACACTAGTTGAAGTGACGGTTCAATAACCTTATCAAGTCTCCACCATCCTCCCACTCAATTCTTTCGAGAGAAACTTTTCCTCGAGAAAGGACTCGTTTCTAGAAGCAATTACTTTCGCTTCCAGATCTGAAATAGGAGGTATACCCAACTGTTTTGGGTTTTCTATGAAGATGCATTTATCCGCTTTGGGTTCGAGCTTATCAGCCTGAAACTTTTTCACATAAGCAGCCCCAAACTTTTAAGAAACGACAACTTAGGTTTCTCTAAACGGTGTCGTCTCAACGGAATTGCGTGGTGCCCTTTTTAAAGTGAATGCGGTTGTCTCTAATGCCTAACCCATAAACGATAGTGGTAATTCGATAAGAGACATCATGGTATGCATCATATCCAATAGGGTGCAGTTATGATGTTCGGACACACCAACACACTGTGGTGTTCCAGGCGGTATTAATTGTGAAACACTTTCCATAATGTCTTAATTGTGTGCCAAACTCGTAACTCAGATATCTCTATGATCATATCATAGACATTTTATCCTCTTGTCACGACGATCTTCAACTTCACTCTGAAATTACTTGAACCTTTCAATAATTCAGACTTGTGTTTCATCAAGTAAATATTCTCAGCATCTACTCAAATCATCTGTGAAGTAAGAACATATCGATATCCACTGCGTGCCTCAGCACTCATTGGACTGCACACATCAAATGTATTACTTCCAACAAGTTGCTCTCTTGTTCCATCTTACTGAAAACGAGGCTCTTCAGTCATCTTGCCCATGTGGTATGATTTGCATGTCTCAAGTGATTCAAAATCAAGTGAGTCCAAACGATCCATCTGCATGGAGTTTCTTCATGCATATATACCAATAGACATGGTTCGCATGTCTCAATCTTTTCAAAAATGAGTGAGTCCAAAGATCCATCTACATGGAGCTTCTTCATGCGTTCTATACCAATATGACTCAAATGGCAGTGCCACAAGTATGTGGTACTATCATTACTATTTTATATCTTTTGGCACGAACATGTGTATCACTGCGATCGAGATTCATTTTAGGTGCAAGACCATTGAAGGTATTATTCAAATAAACAGAGTAACCATTATTCTTCTTAAATGAATAACCGTATTGCGATAAACATAATCCAATCATGTTTATGCTCAACGCAAACACCAAATAACAATTACTTAGGTTTAACACCAGTCTCGATGGTAGAGGGAGCATGCGACGCTTGATCACATCAACCTTGGAAACACTTCCAACACATATCGTCATCTCACCTTTAGCTAGTCTCCGTTTGTTCCGCAGCTTTTATTTCAAGTTACTAACACTTAGCAACTGAACCGGTATCTAATACCCTGGTGCTGCTAGGAGTACTAGTAAAGTACACATGTATATCCAATATACTTCTGTCGACCTTGCCTGCCTTCTCATCTACCAAGTATCTAGGGTAGTTCTGCTTCAGTGACCGTTCCCCTCATTACAGAAGCACTTAGTCTCGGGTTTGGGTTCAACCTTGGGTTTCTTCACTAGAGCAGCAACTGATTTGCCGTTTCATGAAGTATCCCTTCTTGCCCTTGCCCTTCTAGAAACTAGTGGTTTTACTAACCATCAACAATTGATGCTCCTTCTTGATTTCTACTTTCGCGGTGTCAAACATCGCGAGTTGCTCAAGGATCATCATGTCTATCCCCGATATGTTATAGTTCATTACGAAGCTCTAATAGCTTGGTGGCAGTGACTATGGAGAACCATCACTATCTCATCTGGAAGATTAACTCCCACTCGATTCAAGCGATTGTGGTACTCAGACAATCTGAGCACATGCTCAACGATTGAGCTTTTCTCCCTTAGTTTGCAGGCTTAAGAAACTTGTCAGGGGTCTCATACCTCTTGACGTGGGCACTAGTCTGAAATCCCAATTTCAGTCTTTGGAACATCTCATATGTTCTGCGACGTTTCAAAACGTCTTTGGTGCCACAATTCTAAACCGTTAGCATTACGCACTGAACTGTCACGTAGTCATCAAAACGTGTATGTCAGATGTTTCGCAACATCTACAGACGACGCTGAGGTTCAGCACACCGAGCGGTGCATTAAGGACATAAGCCTTCTGTGCAGCAATGAGGACAATCCTCAGTTTACGGACCCAGTCCGCATAATTGCTACTATCAACTTTCAACTAAATTTTCTCTAGGAACATATCTTAAACAGTAGAACTAAAGCGTAAGCTATGACATAATTTGCAAAGACCTTTTGACTATGTTCATGATAATTAAGTTCATCTGAACTCCCACTCAGATAGACATCCCTCTAGTCATCTAAGTGATACATGATCCAAGTCAAACTAGGTCGTGTCCGATCATCACGTGAGACGGACTAGTCATCATCGGTGAACATCTCCATGTTGATCGCATCTACTATACGACTCATGTTCGACCTTTCGATCTCTTGTGTTCCGAGGCCATGTCTGTACATGCTAGGCTCGTCAAGTCAACCTAAGTGTTTTGCATGTGTTCCGAGGCCATGTCTGTACATGCTAGGCTCGTCAACACCCATTGTATTCGAACGTTAGAATCTATCACACCCGATCTTCACGTGGTGCTTCGAAACAACGAACCTTCGCAACGGTGCACAGTTAGGGGGAACACGTCTCTTGAAATTTTAGTGAGGGATCATCTTATTTATGCTACCGTCGTTCTAAGAAAATAAGATGTAAACATGACAAACATCACATGCAAATCATAAAGTGACGTGATATGGCCAATATCATCTTGCGCCTTTGATCTCCATCTTCGAGGCGCGGCATGATCACCTTCGTCACCGGCATGACACCATGATCTCCATCATCATGATCTCCATCATCGTGTCTTCATGAAGTTGTCTCGCCAACTATTACTTCTACTACTATGGCTAACGGTTAGCAATAAAGTAAAGTAATTACATGGCGTTTTCATTGACACGCAGGTCATACAATAAATTAAGACAACTCCTATGGCTCCTGCCGGTTGTCATACTCATCGACATGCAAGTCGTGATTCCTATTACAAGAACATGATCAATCTCATACATCACATATATCATTCATCACATCCTTTTGGCCATATCACATCACATAGCATACCCTGCAAAAACAAGTTAGACGTCCTCTAATTGTTGTTGCATGTTTTACGTGGCTGCTATGGGATTCTAGCAAGAACGTTTCTTACCTGTAGTGCACCTTTATAGCCACCCAGTTACGTTGTGACGTTTGGTACACCCAAAGCATTCCTACGGTATCCGGGAGTTGCACAATCTCATGGTCTAAGGAAATGATACTTGACATTAGAAAAGCTCTGAGCAAACGAACTACACGATCTTGTGCTAGGCTTAGGATTGGGTCTTATCCATCACATCATTCTCCTAATGATGTGATCCCGTTATCAACGACATCCAATGTCCATGGTCAGGAAACCGTAACCATCTATTAATCAACGAGCTAGTCAACTAGAGGCTTACTAGGGACATGGTGTTGTCTATGTATCCACACATGTATCTGAGTTTCCTATCAATACAATTCTAGCATGGATAATAAACGATTATCATGAACAAGGAAATATAATAATAACCAATTCATTATTGCCTCTAGGGCATATTTCCAACAGATCCTGCCGCCGCCATGCTGGACGGAGAGAGCAGAGGCGCCCTCGATGCGTTCACGCTCGGCCAGACCGATCTCTTCCAGGAGGAGACGAGATCGGGCCTGGTTGAACGTGGGGAAGGGTTGCTGCATGGGAAGCAGGGTCGCCATCATCTGGAAGCGGCGGCTTAGCCTGCGAACGAGCTGCAGGGTCAGCGTGCGTTTGGAGACGGGCTCCCCAACGTCGGCGAGGGAGTCGGCGAGCTGCTTAAGGCGACGACAGTACTGGGCGATGGAGAGATCGCCCTGGACGGTAGCCCGGAACTCGGCGCCGATGTGGATGGCACGGCCGGCGGCGTTGTCGTGGAAGAACACCTCCAGCTCGCGCCAGAGGGTGTAGGCGGTGTTGTTCGGCGACTGCACCACGTCGTAGAGGTCGTCGAAGATGGTCGCGTAGATCCAGAGGACGATGGTCACATCATCGTTCCTCCAGACGGCGTCGGCGTGGAGAGGGTCGGTGTCCTCGGTGACGTGGTCCTCGGCATGGAATTTGGAGAGCACGAAGGCGAACATCTGCCTCCATTTGGAGTAGTTGCCGCCGTCGATGGAGAGCTTGAAGGGGATGAAGCTCACAATGTTAGCGGTGCGCATCGACGGAGCGGGGGAGGAGGAACCTGGGGGTCCGGATCGCGCAGAGCCAGGGCGCGAATGGGGGCGGGGATGATGTGGCCAGAGCCGCGCCCGGCGAGGGGTAGCGGGGCGCGAGCATGCACCTGGCCGGCACGAACAGGGCCGACGCGAACGGGGATGGGTGGCACCGGCGCGTGCACATGGGCGGGTGGGGCCGAGACGGGCTCGAGGGCGACGCAGGGCAAGTCGTAGACGGCGTCGGCGTCCCCGAAGGAGGGAGTGCGACGGAGAGGGCGTCGAACGCTCATGGAGGAAGCGAAGGAAAGAGAGTCTGATACCAAGTTGGACAGCTGAATTCTCACTGTATTGATTCAGAATTACATGGGTGTGTTTATATACCACGCGATACACATATTGTTACAACAGAAAAGAGGATAAGCCAGCGACTACGCAGGAGGTGGAGCGACTACGCTGCATGCGGAGTGGTTGGCGATCGTGGGAGCGTGGTCACCGTGGGACTCGGACCATCCCGTTGGCCTTCTGTACGTGCGTTGAGTGGTGTCTTCGAGCACTATGCATCTTGCATTGTATAAGGCATTGTGCGCCTCTTGATATATTACTATTTTGCTTGATTTCAAACATGAGCGGTCAGTCAACTAGAACTTTCAGTTTCGTCATGAAACTTGACTTCAATTTTCTGCAATAATTATTTCAAAGTTTTGTTTAGATTTTGATTAATCCAAGAAATTGAATTTTTGGTGTAGAAGGACTCATGCTTATCATGCATATCCTTCAGCTCGCTCCAGTCCTTGTAGTCGTCGCTAGACGGTCCACAAACATGGTTGTAATTTATATTATCTCTGTTGTTCATACTGCCATGATTGAAGATGAATAAATTGAAAGCGCGACAAGAAAATATTTTCTAGATACTCCCTCCGTTTCCTTTTACCCCGCGTATAGAATTTGGTCAAAGCCAATCTACATAAAATTTGACCAAATTTATATAAAAAAATATGAACATCTACAATACTAAAATTATATAGTATGAAAATACATTTCATGGTGCATGTGATAATATTGATTTCATATTGTGAATGTTGACATTATTTAATATAAAATTAGTCAAACTTTAGAAAACTTGACTTGACCAAACCTTATATGCAGACTAAAAAAACGGAGGGTGTATATACCATGTTTATTCTTTATTTTCTTATATAGAATATCCTATTTCCAATGTTATCTGATAAACTATGTTGACTGGACTAGAGTCGCAATAGAAGGACCAAACAGACAAAATCGTAAAAAGAGAAGACTCTGGAAACCGCCTCGTGGATTGGCATCCGCTGTCCACTTCAGCGCAGCGTGAAGAGACGCGGAGCAACCAAACTCCGCGCAGCAGAGGGGACTAGAGCCGGAGCGGGGAGGAAGAAGAGCATGGCGGCGGCGGCGGCGAGGAAGAGCGTGTGTGTTACCGGCGCAGGAGGCTTCGTCGCCTCGTGGCTCGTCAAGCTCCTCCTCTCCAAGGGCCACTACACGGTCCGCGGCACCGTGCGCGATCCCGGTAAGGGCCTTCCTCCCTCGCTTCGATCCGTCCTTCCCACCGCCAGAAGATTCCTTTTCCTCTTGGCTGTGCCATCGAAGATCTATGCTTATCCAGGAGGATGTATAGAAATGTTTTTTTAGGAATATATCAGTAGCATGTTGCTGAAAAGTGAAAACCGAACGAGGGGAAGCAGTCCAGGCAACCATATTTGGGGGGAAGCAGTCCCCTAAAAATAATGTGGTTCTTGGAAGTTGTAAGTGAGCATAAGCTTTTTGAGACAGTATTAGATTTAGAAAATAATGTTGTTCTTGGAAGTTGGAAGTGAGCATAAGCTTTTTGAGACAGTATTAGATTTAGATGCTTTTTAGCAGTTTCTTCGAACATGATGTGTAAATGTTGAGAGGAAATTGCAGGAATTGTGAGCTCCGACGTATTATTAGTTCTTGAAACTTTGAAAAAATAGTTGGGCATACGTTGTTGTGATGGACCCAAGAAATTTGTTGTATGTGAATATGTGATGATGGTGGTGTGTTTTGCGTGTGACCATATGCTGCAGGTAATGCCAAGAATGCTCACCTTAAGGCGCTAGAAGGTGCTGGGGAAAGGTTGGAGCTGCTCAGCGCCGACCTGCTGAACTACGACAGCATTGCATCAGCAGTTGCTGGCTGTGAGGGCGTCTTTCATGTTGCTAGCCCTGTCCCTTCTGGCAGATCAACCAATCCTGAGGTGATTTTTTCAAGAACATGTGTTTTACTTTCACGGTTTTGTGAGGTTTTGAGGTAAAAACAAGAGGAAATAGCAGGTGAACGAGTGATTTAGCATAGCGCAATTTTATTGGAAACTATACGTGGCTCTGCATCCCAAGTTAGATGTAAAGTTTACTTGACCTTGAGGCCTAGATGGATTTTCTCAAGGATTTTGCCCTAAAAATGACCGTTTCTTATTCATAGGAGATATACTGAATTCACCGCATAACATGTGAAATATATAACTTTTTAACCATCCTTGTTTCCCTATAAACATAGTTCATGAAAACAGGCATAGTTTATTGATTAGTTTAGCTTTGTGCAGCATCAGGCTATCTGAAACCTATCTCTTTCTTTTATATAGTGCTGTTATACAGATGTGTTACTAATGATTAATTTCTAGAAACAACTGTGTATTACAATATTCTATTAATTTACTTCTTTGTAGGAAGAAGTTATAGCCCCTGCTGTAACAGGCACACTGAATGTCTTGAAGGCTTGCTACGAGGCGAAAGTTAAGCGAGTTGTTATGGTGTCTTCAATTGCTGCTGTGTTCAATAATCCTAACTGGCCTAAGGGCAAAGTCTTCGATGAAGATAGCTGGTCAGACGAGGATCTCTGCAGAAAGGGCGAGGTAAGTAAGCCAATGCCTTTGCATTTGCTAAACCTTATTCTGCCAAGAAGATTGTTTAGCTCAGTATAGCATACTACATCAGCTGCTAATTAATAACAGATTGATGATATTGACTTGGAATATACTCCCTCCTCCCACAAATCATTCGTGGATGGACTTGAAAGAAGGAAGAACCAAGTAGCACTGCTTCCTCAAAGCGAACTTTCAGTACCCGATCAAAGGGACTAATGAAATACCAGCCCCAATTCTTGAATAGCTCTCACTTGTCTTGGCTGATAGCTTAGATGACCGACCGTTTGGTATGGTTTGCAATGATTTAATAGTAGGCTTCTTGTTTGGTGAACTAACGGTTTCACCCAAGGATGAAGGTAATCGATGAGCCGCATCTTTGCACAAATACCTCAACGGCTTTCTAATAATACGATGTTCTTCAGCTAACCACACAGAATATTCCTGGTCTTTTGTTGTGATTCTTTGCTCCAGATGACTTATTTGAACTAAATTATCTGTGCCATTCTGGCAGGATTGGTATTTCCTTTCCAAAACGCTCGCAGAGCGTGAGGCTTTTGCTTATGCAGCAAAAACTGGGCTGGATGTTGTAACTATTTGCCCATCGTTGGTAATTGGCCCCTTGATGCAGTCTACAGTAAATGCGAGCAGTAATATTCTCCTTAATTATCTCAAAGGTGGGTCTGTTTATCTCAGTATTTTCTTGTTTTACATGCAATTTGTATGAAAAAGTGACAATTTACTCAGCATTGCTCTGTTTAAACTGGGGCATCATAATTTGATGTGTGAACTGAACACAAAGCATATATTAACCAATAGCACAATGGACCTTCCTACCTTTAAGATCAAGTTGTTTAAAAATCCAAACTAGTTTATTCTTATAGTTCTGTTTCTGTAAAAATGAAACAATTTTCTCTTACAGGAGAACGTGACACTGTGGAAAATAAAATCAGGAATATAGTGGATGTCCGTGATGTTGCCGATGCTCTTCTGTTGGCATATGAAAATCCAGAGGCGTCTGGACGGTATATCTGCAGTTCAAAACCAGTAAAAGTCTCTGATATGATAAGCGTACTGAAGACCTTATATCCAATGTACACTTATTCCAAAAAGTAAGCGCCTTCCTCAGCAGGCAACTTTTTGTTTGTCTTACTGCTATTTTGATTCTGCATTTCACAAGCTAGATGGTCCATTTATCTTTTCCTGAGACAAGCATATATATCAGCATCACTTGGGAAGCACTAGAATGGGGATTGACAAATTGAGTTAAGCATAGCAGAGTGCCGGGTTTATGGAGGTGTAATGCTCTGCATCTACGATTTAATTTTGCATGTAGTTTATGATATGGAATATCAAAAATTAATGAAAGATGTCACCACATCATAACATTCTTTGATACGATCCCTCCTGCTTTTCGATGCTCAACTTGGACGTAACTTGTTGTCTCTCCGAATTGCTTTGCAGCTTTACAGAAGTGGAAGAGAATACCATTTATAGTTCGGAGAAACTTCAGAAGCTAGGGTGGACCTTCAGGCCTTTAGAGAAGACCCTGGGGGACAGCGTGGAATCCTACAGAGCATCTGGCGTCCTGAACTGAGCATCCAGCCAGGGAAAGTTTGGCTGTTAATGCTCGCAAACTCCATGTGGTTATGTAAGCAGTGAAACAGAATAAGTTGGTGACACAATCGTCAGGAGAATTGTGTGAACATGAGCAAAGCTTGAATCTTATGTGCGCCTTTCTTTTGGGGTGTCTTAAACTTGAGGTGTTTTGAGGCATAGTGCAATGTCCTGGTGTTTCTAATGAATGACTGCCTGCACCTGTTAAAGCTTGAACATATTGCCCATTTTCCAGTTCAAAAAGTATTGCCCATTTTCCCTTAACGGGGTCAACCTTTAGAAAAAGCACTTGATCTACCTACCAAACCAGCGGTAAAAATAGGGAGCCCCTATTTCATGCATAGGTCGGCAAATAGCCACAAAACGT